>NC_048912.1:4111435-4298197 GCF_011077185.1 Oxyura jamaicensis
CCCCCCCCCCCCCCCCCCAAATAAATGCATCTGTTTCTGATTTCAAACAAAGTTCTATTTTATTTTTTTTTTAATGCTTTTATCTTAAGGAAATATGGAAGCTTCAAAGTTCTGTCACTTGCAGTTCATTTGAACATTAATGGAAAGAAAGGCTCTTCCACTTCAAACTATTTCCCTCAGTCAATTAGACAAATCCTCTAAGTGGAGTTTGTGAAGCGGTTCGTGTCCAGGAACTTAATTAGTACTTAACGCCAGAACTTGCATCCACCTCTAACAACCCTGCGTGGGCCTTGCAGCTCCCAAGGCTGCCCAAGGATGCCACCAGGGCACACCGAGGGGTCGCTCCAGCCAGCACAGTAGCAGGGACATGAGAAGATTGTTAACAGAGGCTGCAAGAGGCAAGCACCAGTCAGAAAGGACCAGCTAATTACAAATGGATAAAAGACTCAGCAGAGGTCCCAACAGCCGATGGTCATCGAGAAAATTCCTGCAAGTTTTAAGAGCAACGTTTTCCTCAATGCCCCTGCTGAATTTCTTCGATGTTTGCAAACTACTCCTGCTACATTCCCGTGTGGTTTCAATTACATTGTCACTTGCGTGTTTGTTTGCCCTACTTCGCTGCTCTGTTCTTAACCGCGGCACGAGGCACGGCTAATTAGGATTGCTCGCACACTACCAGCACCAGAAGCAAGGCTCGCGATGCAGAAACCGGGGGGAGCAAGGCCAACAGCTGAGCAGCTTTACACCAATGGGGCCACAACAGGATTTCACGCTCCAGGTAGCTGCACTTCCACGGTAAAAGTACTGAAAAAAAAAAATCCGGAGCCATTTCCAAAAATATTTAGGGTTTCTTTGGGGAAGAAAAAGGGCTTTCAACGGTATTTATAGAGAAACTGAGCTAGGATAAAAGGGGCAGCCCCTACTGTCAGAATGATGCTTTATATCCTGCTGATAGCATTTTAAAGCAGAAAACAAGTAAGCTTCTTGATAAAAGGTCTATCTAAAGTCAGCTTGCCTCATACTAGAGGGTCTCATCCCCATTTCCCCACTAGCACCTCTACAAACACAACAGTGCCCAAGTGTTACCAACAGACGTCAGGGCCAACACGCCAGGCTAGCAAAAATGCCCTCAGCTGTTCCTGCGTTTCAGTTAGGAACGGTCTAGGATCCTCCCTCCTCTCTTTAATTTCACTATCCTTGAAAAACACTTTTTAAGAAGTTAGTCATTTGGACAAAAAGCATGAAAAATGAGGTGTGCACAGTCCGTGGTGCAGCAGGAAGCCTTGCAGCTCCCCAGCACAGCCGGCAGCTGAACGCGCGATGTTCCCAGACCCGGTATGTAGTGGCTTTGTTTTTAAAGAAAGGACAGGAGCCTCGCTCTTGTTTTACAAGTTCACCATTCCTACACACAGAGCCAAACAGAAGAGGCCACAACCACGCTCACAGATCCAAAAGCCAACACTCCCGGCTCCCAGCTCTGCCCCCAGACCTCCGCCAAGATTAACACGAGGTGCTTTGGAGGGCCGTGGGCAGGGCCCCTGCTCCGCCAGGGGAGCAGCTCTATGAGGACGAGCAGGAGCAGCCAGCTTACGTGATGCAGCCCAAGGGGAAGGAACCAAGCGAACCCAAGACCTGTCTTCAAGGGGGGCAGCACCAAGAACAAGACATCGCTAAGAGATGCAACAACTGAAACAAGCCCCAAAAGCATCCACCATTATTTTTATTTTTTTGCTAAGGACTAATATTTCAGTTTTGTTTATTATCAGAAAGAAATACAATGTATTTCCTATCCCATAAAAACATATAATTTCACGGTAATAAGACCTAGGAGAGATATAAATATTCCCAAGGGTTTCTGCAGTTCAGAAGAACACTGTAAAACAGTTTGATAACTTGGAGATTGCATTTCCCTCTGTTCACCATACTCATGCACACATACAAAAGCCTGCCAAGGGGAACGTTATTGATGCTTTAGAACTACAGGCCAATAAACCTCCTGAATTTAATTCATTTGAAGACTGCAATAGTAGGAGAAAGATAAGTAGCATCCTTAAATTTGGATCATTAATTTAATTTAACCCCCACCTTGCCCCCTACACACATCATCCAGCTTTCCGTGTTGATCTGTTTATGGTCATTTTGCCACAAGCAAGCAGAACCAGTACTTCAAGCCCATTTTCCAGCGCCCCTCCTGAACCAGCAACCCAGCAGCGTTGTGGCGATGCTCTGGCAAAGCTGTTTCACTCCCGAGAATCATTGAGAGGAAGGAGCATGGGCTTTGCCCCAAGCAGCTGGGCCCAGGAGCACCGTCCATGTGCCCTCACCAGTCCTCCCTGCTGGGGGGCCGGGTGGGGAGTGTCTCACCGCCAACTGTACCCACTGCCATCCCCTCGCGATCCCAGGCACGCAGCATGTTTGGGAGGTTTGCAGAGCAAGACAGAGCTGACATTAAGTCGCTGCAAAAAGGTTTTCCTCCCCTGCCCGAAGTAGCCACAAAGCTGACGCATGGCAATTCATAGCAGCACCAAGACCGACAATTATTTTTTATTAAAAGATGACCAAAGGCGATGTACGAGTGTCTTACCATTAACGCCACACAGCACGGACACCCCTGCCTTACACCAGCTGCCTCATCTGCAGCCCTTGGCACCACGTTCCCGCTGGCGAGAGCGCGGAGCATCGAATGTGCCTGCTCTGCATTGCAATAACGTTGATCCACATGGAAATAAAAGGTAGATCAAATCCTTAAGTCGTCAAAGGCTTCAACAGAGAAGAAATAAGATGCTGTGGAGTGGGGAGTGCCAAAAAATCCATCAAATGCAGGTTAGCTATCTTGTCAGTGGTGCTAAATAGGTATAAATGGACATGTGCAGTCAGGCAGAGACAGCACCGTGGGAGCTCAATAAGGGAGATAGAAGAGGGCGGCAGCTCCCCTTCCAGATGGGATAAATCAGCATCTGTTTTGTTCTCAGCTCTGAATGCCTAAATGCATCTTAAAAGAACACCACACAGAGGCAAAGGAGCAGGAGAGCAGAAGGCAGGAGGACTTGCTGAATCAGACAGCGAGCACCTTGCGTGATGCATGCAGCCAGGACAGGGCTGGCAATCCTTCACGACTTGGGCAACACCACTTGGTTTGTCCTTGCACGTTCCCAGTGCAGACCCAGAGTGACTGCTCCGTCATGCAAGCTGCTCAGAAAGCATCCCACAGAAGCGTTGTTTTCCCTCAATAGTGCCACCCTTCCAGAAGGGCCACCTTTCTCCCCTCTCTCTACCCCATAAGCATAGAAAACAAAGCACATGACCCCGTTCTTTCAGCTTTCATGTTTTCAGCCCACTGTATTTCTTTTCCATGAATCACCAACGAGCTGCCTGGCCCAGCTAAGCAAAACAGAAATAGCAGCTGCTCCCATGCAGCGTCTTCGTGCGGCGTGGTTCTTGCTCCAGGGGGAGCAGCACAGCTCAGCCCGGTCGTCTCCACCTGAACTCTCCCCAGAGGTCTGCCTCTGCTCCCGCGGGAGAGGGAACATGCCTGCAGTGACTACAAGCACCAAAGACATCTATCCGTGCAGAAGTGAAGCCATAAAGCCATTCAAGCTCAGGGCAAACACCTTCCCCTCCGATAAGTAACCACAAGCACTGGCCGTGCATCAGCCAAAATTCCAGGGCACAGGGCAATTCAGTTCAAAAACCAGCGATGCTCACCTCTGTCTGCATTCTCGTGCTGTGTGGCTTCGGGTGTAGCTTCTCAACAACCCCCAGTTCGTGCCTTCGTATCCCACAGCCAGGACGGTCACACAGGTTAAAGGGGAGTTTGGAAGCCAGCAGCACACACAGGTACCCACAGCTGGCTTTTCTTTAGAACCCTGTGTCGGAAAGCAAGTCTAGCTAATAAATAGCTAGGAGGAAAAACAAGGCCTCCAACACGCCAAGCACAGCATCACCCGACAGGCAAGAACCTATTAATTTCTTCAGTTACTTGATAAATTTATGACAATTCAGGTAAATTAAAACAAAAATTTGCACTCGAAATACACAAAACGATACCTTGGTCTCAAAATAAATTATTCAGTTGTTCTAGCTGCTATCCAGTCACCTGCATCTCCTCGAGGCAGAACATCCCTTCCCAGCGCCACCGCTCCCTGTGAGCGGCACTCATCTTAATCGGCCCCTTCTGGGAGGGGGTGTTTAGCAAAGTAGAAGGGATCTGAAGTATTCATTCAACTTCCTGACGCCACTCCTCAGCCCTGCCCTACGCCTCACGCTGGGGCTCAGTCCTGGGAGCAGCACGGGATTTGAACTGCGCGGGATTTACAGGCGCCGGTCGGAACAAGGCGCTCAGCCCAACACCAACCACGCAGCGTGTGCTCGCTCACACAGCTCGAACGGGAAGGTGACAGCTCTGAGGCTGAACCAACAGCTACAGCTTTACCAGCGACACGGTCAGCTGCCTGGAGAAGCGCTGCAGCCAGCACTAAGTGCTCCCTCACCATCCACCTGCCTCTAGGACCAGATGTGGAGAACTCAAAGCCAGCACCGTGGCACCAAAGTAAGTGCCACGAGATGCGTTTCAGACACTGATTCCACCTACAGAGTCGGCGTCCCTTTTGACTGAGAGCCTGCTATAGCACAGAGAGCCATTCATGCCTTTGAACTCCCGTTTCCAATTCATACTGCACGCCAGCTTCAGTCGTTATTACTCATCACTAATTATTATTCCTTACTTTTTAGGGGAAAAAAAAAGTTGTAGGCAATGGAACACGCACACGTAGGGGACGCTGTGGTACAAAGGCACCAGAACTGCTACCAAAACTCTGAGGAGTCAAACCGACCTCCAGCACCACCTGCACGTCCCCAGGGACGGCCGAGGACGTGACCCTGCAGCCACACACCGCCTGAGGCCTGACCACACGCAGTATTAGTTCATCTGCTGATCTGGGAGAAGTGCTTTTCCTCAATACAGATCTAAATAGCTTAAAATTGAATAAATCCTGTCTTTTCTTTGGGGGGGGGGGGAGGTAGGTATAAATACAGAGTGAACCATGAGGAAACCAGTGACCAAACCCCCATCTTCTGGCCGCATTCACTGATACCAAACAATCGCTCTCGAACGTTCCTGGAACGTAATGAAAGTGTCAGATAAAGACTGAGGCATCTCAGAGATGCTGGAGGAGGAAATATACTGGAAGATTTATATGTGTCTAGAGGTAAGTGGTGGAAAGCAGTCTGCAGAAGGTGCAAATTTCATCTTTCCAGCTATTTATCACCTTGAAAGACACTTGCCTTGGGCACAGAGACATATTACAAATTTGTTACCAATTTCTCTTGAAAAACATCAAGACAATTTCATTTTCCAAAAATCAAAGGGAATAAAGCACTATTGCTACCTGAACACCAATGCAAAAGTGTATTTTACATGAACGACTCCGTTTCATGTATGTATTAGAAGTGTAATCACAGTGAAAGACGCTTTTCCAAAATTGAAAACTGCCTTTTTTGTTTTCCTTGCCTTAACTGTCAGAAAGGTCGGATACTCCGCTTTCCATTCATTTGTTTGTAGGCTGGTCAATGCTTTGGTTTATAACAATAAAAATTAGTAAAATTAGTGGAAGTTGCAATCAAGAGATTGAGAAGCACAAGAGCAAGCCTGGTTTACTGTTTGTTACTTAAACATTCATCTCAAGTCAGAAAACAAAGGAAACTCCTGGAGACAAGCCCAAGAAAACCCTACTCCTACAGCAAGTTTTTGATGCTCTGCTACCGAGGGGTAGGTAACTGCTTGCTTTAGTCATTTGGGTATTCACAAGGTGTTTTGACATCGCCAAGGAGAGGCTCTCGTCGACCCTAAACTGAGAAGTGATTTGGATGTCACACGCCAGATTTTCTAATCACAGGCTGTTCTGCCAAGGACAATTCACAGGAGCAGGCTGTTTCACACCTGCATATCTGTCACTGCTCTCGATGATCACACACCACTAACTCTTATCTAAGGCAAAAGCCAGCTTGCTGCCTCTACTTCTCAGCAAACAGAACAAAACTGAGCACGGGCCATGCCTCATCAGCATCCCTCTCCAAACAAGGGGCTGCATACCAACCAGGACAAGTCTGCAGATCACTATTGCCCCCCAAACCCCAACCTGCTTAGAGGTGGTGATGCTGCCACTGGTCCTACCTCGATGCCCAGTGCCCCGGCAGGGCTGCACAAAGCCATCAGCAAACATCCAGACAGCTTAACCTGCTCTTAACCAAGAGCACAGTGCAGAAGGAACAAAGACCCGGGGAAAAGTCCCTTTAGTAGAGACCTTGAGCCTACTGTGTTAACAGAGAACATACCAACACCTGCAACTGTTCTGCCTTTTCTGGGTTGAAGACCACCTCTCCAGAGCCGCTGCAGAACCAGCATCGCCAAAAGCCCCAAGAAAGATGAAACCTGCAGCATGAAACCTGCAGCATCACCCTCAGCCCCCTCACCAGCCGGAGCTGCTCCTCCCCAGACATGCCTGCTGGGGCAAGGTGCTCCAAAAAGCAGCCAGCAGGCACTGGAGATGGCCCAGGTACTCTAACAGCAAGGAGTTCTCCTCTCAACATCTACACAACAGCAGAGGAGTGGGGACATCTGCGGCTATCTAAGGTGAGCCACGTATCCTCACCTTGTTACACATCTGCCCCACTGGCCCTTTTCCTCATGGTGCAGCCTCTGTAGTGGCTTAGCGCTCAGGAGACTTTCCCCAGCTCTGGTCAACAATGAGAGTTAAATAGCTCCATGAAAACTACCCACAGTTTTGGACTTTTGTTCAATAAGTAGTTTTCCTAGGCTGAGCAGATAGCAGCTATCCTAGTTCTAAGGCCCCTGCTTCAGTACATTTAAAGATCCAGACATTTTGCTCAAAGTATTACAAGAATACAAGCAAACATTTTTTTACTTTAAGCTCCTTTAAATCCACTCCTTCCATGTAACTTGGAATAAAGCCTCTGAATCAAAACCACTGCTTGAACCTCATTGTATTTTAAAATATCTTAAACTAATATATACACTTGCAGGAAGCCTGGATTCAGTGCCTCAGAGCCTGTAAATGATACTGATTCCCAGTCAACGTCCTTAAGCAATAAGAACTGCATTAACCAGCTTCTCGGTGCTTGCTCTGCCGTTGCCCGCAGCACTAATCAGGGATGAATTTGATTTTTCATCCCAAGATGCAACCCCCTCCCCCCCCCCCTCAACTCCTCCTGCTCTAATTGGGCCACTGGACCTGAAGGTGCACATCAGATCCTTGAGCCGTCATCTCTCCCTACCGCTGGAGCAAAACATACCAATAGGTGTACAAAGGAACCGCGTTGGACAGCGGTTCCAGGCCGGGGGATTATCGGGTCAGGATTTAGCATAGCTCTCCTGGCTGCGAAGTGGGTGCTGATGAGCACTGTGGTGCTAAATAGTGAAAGCACACAACACTTCCCACAGCGAGTGAACTGAGACCGAGCGCAGGCTGCTGAAATCCCATTATTAAAGGCAGAACCCCCCAACCCTGCTGCCACCAAAGTCGATTAGATGCCTACAACGATTCAGCTGGAGACCTCCCCCGTTCAAAGCCTTCAGCAGCAGCCTTTCCGCTGCTGTCACCAACACAGCGATATTTCACCAACACGTCGGCTCTGAGAGCTGTGTGAGGATATTCAGGATGCTGTCTGGAAGGAAGGCCGCACAGCCTAGAAACAGCTGAGGATCAGCTGTGCAGTTCAGGCATTTGTTCTGACCTAATTATTTCTAAATGAGCCCAGAGGAGCTTGGGTTACTCTATGCCCACCCCCTCCAGGTAACGCTGGAAATCCTTAGCTGTGTTTCCAAACCCAGTGATTTCCGTACGCTTCTCAAAGCAGTAGTAACAGATAAAGTGGGGGGTGGGAGGTGGTTAATTCCTTCAGATGCTCTGAGAAATTCATAAGCAGTGATTTCAAACTACAAACCACTGACTGCCAGAGACCTGAGGTCCGTGCATACCAGGAATCATCCGCGGGAGGTCCCCCAGCAGCGAGGCAGTCAGAAGCGCGTGGGCAGACGTCCACCAGCGGGTGGAAGACCTGAACTGATGCTGATTAGCAGACAGACCCCAGTGTAACCTCGCTTGTTTGAGGAACAAAGCTGATTCTTAATATTTAAATTACCTTCCTTGTTCTTACTCTAAATGCTTGCTTTTTATCGGGTGTTGTACCACTCCCTGAAGACACCAGGTTAGGTCTCCTGGCTTGCAGACTTAGCATCTACTTTTTTTTTTTTTATCCAGGTCTCCAACCTTCACAAAAGCCACTGTTCAAGAAGCCACAAAAAGCAATGAACTTACACCCTTCATTTGTTTCCCATTTCTGCTTGTAAAAGCAGCAGTTAACCAGCTGGCTGCTCCTGCTGCACGGCCTGATCCTGCCCAGCACAACCACGGCAAGGTAACAAAAAGGGCATCTCCTTTCTCAAAGGTATCAGAGGCAACAGAGATTTCTTTATAACCATAGTAATAGGCTTTGCACTGGCTGAGTTTTATGTTGGTTGTATTTGGGGAGGGGGGGGAAGCAGATGGTGGTTATATCCTGACTTCACCTGGAGGAAAAAAAAAGGAAAAATCATTTTTAAATCCAAGCAGGTTTAGTGAATGGTCCAAAGAGTTAATCATATTTCAACATGACTGGAAACCACTTCTGTCACTGCAGTCAAGGAAGAAAATGGGAACATGAAAGAAAAGGCATTTCTGGATCTGAGGCATACAGAAAAGGGAGGCTTTTAATTCTTTCACTGCACAGGCAGATCCCTACCCCTGCAGGTGGGGAAGCAGAGGCAGCACGCGGCTTTAGAACACACGGAGCCCAGAAACGCCCCGTGTATGCACGCAGGAGAGAAGCAGGGACAGAATTATGCAAACTAGTTTTATGTTCAGAATAAAAAGCAGAAATTATGTCTTAACTTGGAGAAAATACATGCAGAGGACTTTTTTGTTAATATGTTTTTAAAGGGCAAATTAAATGACCTGAGCAGTCATGGAGTTGTCAGCTGGCATCAATCCCAGGTAAAAATAATTGAACAGCTGATACAGAGCTCAATTAATGAAGAGTTAAAGTACCAACATAATTCATCCATAAACCCACACTGAAATAATAGGCCTTGGCAGATTAACGCAATCTCTTCCATAAAAAAATATTAAATACCAATAAGGGTAAGAGTTGGCAAAAATTCTCCCCTCTTTCCCAAGGCGTGCACGTGCCGTGGTTTTACATCTCGCCCCGTTAGCCAGCCTGCCGAAAGAGCACGGCACACGCCGACACACCCGAACAGGCTGCTCACCCCCCCCCCCCCCCGCTGCTCGGGGAAGGTGCTCTCCCAGGTTCTGCTAGTCAGGACCCGGTAGCAGCCAGGCTGCTGCCCAGGCCTCCTTCAGGATCACTGGCACAAAATGTTTTCTTGGTGCAGCCTACAACAGCGTAAGTAAAAGCAACCAGAGACAAAGGCGGTAATTGAAGGGCAGCTCCTCTTTCCTCAGCGTCTGCTGATACAGAGCTGAACTGGCAAGTCCTCGGCATGGAGAGCCACAGAGGTACGCAGCTTAAGGGGCTAGGAAAAGCCATACAAGTGTGTGCGCGTGGAAACAGGCATGGGCTGGAGGAGAAAAGCAAGGGAGTAAAGGAGAAAGCATGCTAATCCTAGTCAAGAAGAGCAGGGAAGGTAAATACTTGTCAAGGGAAGAAAACACATCGATATTTTGATACAGAGGAGGTACTTTGGAAGAAGTATGCCTGCTTTCCCCCCGTGTGTTTTCCCTACAACACAGCACTTGAGCATCACAGCTTGAGGAGAGGCCTCACGGCAGCCTGCAGCCTCCTCACGGGGAGCGGAGGGGCAGGCGCTGAGCTCTGCTCCTGGGGGCAGCGACAGGACCCGAGGGAACGGCACGGAGCTGGGACAGGGGAGGGGCAGGGAAAGGTTCTGCACCCAGAGGTGGTCGGGCACTGGGACAGGCTGCCCAGGGCAGTGGTCACAGCACCAAGGAGTGTTTGGACACCACTCGCAGACACACGGTCTGATTTTGGGGTGGTCCTGTGCAGAGCCAGGGGCTGGGCTCAATGGTCCTTGGGGCTCTCTTCCACCTCAGGTGGCTCTGTGATTCCCATCGCTCCTCTGTGGTGCCTGCCCTTCCTCGAGCACTGAGCTCTCCAGCAGCAGGGGGGGCACACAGGGGGCACTGGGGGCTCCCCAGCAGCACAGGGCACGCAGGGGGGGCTCAGGCCCTTGGGACAGGGAGAGCAGCTCTGTTCCCCTCCATCATCCCCAGCACCAGCCAGCCTTTAGGACTTGGTTATGAGTCTTTTCTCCCACAAAAATAATAGAAATATTCCCAATCTCGTATAAAATCTGCAGTAAACTCCATGGCATCTCTTTTATTTCCAAATGAATTTGCCTTATTAAAAAGGTAATGAGCTATTAATTAACTTTGCACTCATACAAAGCTGTTTAATTCTCAATCCAATTAACAGCAATCTGCTGAAGGATTCTAATGATTATTTTAAATTTGCTAAGAGAAACATCTCTGAGCCTTTCATAATAAGATATTTATAGAATGGCTTGGGCTGGATCTTGCTTGCATTTTAATTCAATAACATTTTTATTATACTTCAACATCTCTGTACAACATTATCTTTGACAAGGTATCATTTAGATGCAAAGCAAAGTTGTGCAATTAAAATTGCTTATTCAGAACCTGTTTGGGGAGGATGAGTTTGTTTTTAGCTCACCCAATCACATCACCCTTAGCACAGAGGGCTCCGAATCCTCGAGTCCAGTTTCTGCGCAGGTATCTGTGCAGAAGCCTCCCACGGACTTCACGCGGGTGCTTGCTTTGCGAAGGGGCAGCGACAGGCCATTTACCCCCGCTGCTGAATGCTACGAAATCCCCCAGTCTGCACACACAAGCCCACACGGCTGCCCACTGCGGCTTCAGTTACAATGATGAAAACGGCGCTCACCTTGCCAGGTCTTGAAGCCTGAGCACGGGCTGGTCTCACACGGCTGGACAAGAAAGATTCTGTGCCCATGGGACTTTATCTGTAGGTATTTTCTCCTTTAATACACCCTCA
Organism: Oxyura jamaicensis; assembly: GCF_011077185.1. Taxonomy (NCBI): domain Eukaryota; kingdom Metazoa; phylum Chordata; class Aves; order Anseriformes; family Anatidae; genus Oxyura; species Oxyura jamaicensis. The sequence continues at coordinate 4,122,548 of NC_048912.1, forward strand.
GAACACACCTGCACGGAGTACACACACCCACTGCCACCACCTCAACTCCCCTTGCAGCTTTTCTCAGAGCCTCATGCGAATCCCCAAACCTGGCATTTCAACAGCTGTCCGCTGCTGCAATGATACTTCCAGATCAAACTGCGCCTTTTGATTCCCACTAACGTTATACGCTTCTCCACGACGAAGTGAAGATTTAACTCAGCTCAAAAGAAGGCACTCGAAGACAAAACCCCACCTCAAATAAAACAGATGAAAAACATCAAACATCACAGCTACACGTACAATTATTAATAATTGTTTGCCTACCTGCAATGAAAGCTACCAGAAAAGCTGCAGACCGATACTCAATTGTGAGCAATTCTGTGGTGCACCACATCACCTGGGTCCCAGCCACCCAGCTTCAACCACATAGCCACAGCAGGAAATAACAGCAAAAAGCCTGTAACCGAACTTCGCAGATGTTAACCCACACAACACACAAAACCATCTAGGTTAGCTTAGTGAAAGTCAAACCAGTAGGTGTGTATCCAGTGGCACGATAAAACCAGAAGGCTGATCTGGAAACACAGCAGTGCAACCAGTCAGCGGGGCAGGATGCACGGAAGGGGCACCGAGAAGTGCCACAGAACGCAGGGCTTTACGGGATTTCACCAACACTGGTGACATCTGGTCGCTATCAGCATCTCGACCATCCCAATACAGGGCATTGCTCCTGATGACAAGCAGGCCACTCGGACCTTCCCCTATTTCTGTGATGTGGGATTTCCCCGCTTGCCTCCCTGGGAGCAGATTACATGCGACCACCATCCCCGTACTGCTGGTGCCTGGGCAGGGAGCTGAGGCTACCGAAGGGCATACCAGCCAGGCTGCGAACAGAGCAAGTCCAACAGAAGAAGCTCACTGGCACATCAGTGAATCTCAGTTAAATTCAGTTCTGTAGCTCTGTCTTGGCAAGAGGCACGGTACAACGCAAGTGTCAGGCAAGCACGCTGAATTTTCTCTGTTTTACATATTGAAGTAGCTCCCAAGGCAGCTGAGTTTGCTTGCTAAAGCTTTTGAAACGTTCACAATGGCAAAACAAACCAGAAGCTTTGTGCTGAGCTAGGTCCTCCGGCACTTCCAAAATCCTCACGTGGCATCATGCAGGACGACAGCACCGTGCCGAGCTAGGACCCTTCATCTTCCTGACTGATGGAGAACATCCCTGGGTTTTATTTTCTCCCTTACACGATTCATCCTGTAGGGCTCCAGTGTTCATCTGCATGCTTCACAGCCTCCTGTGTCAGAGGGCTCGTGCGCTGCTGTTTGATGATTTACTGTTTGCCTTTGATAGAGGCTGAGGGCATTTCACTTTATTTTATTATCTAATGTGTGTACACAGAGCGTATTTTAACTGCTGCATCCACACTCTTATTTTACAAATCAATGCTGTGCCTTTGCCTGTATCAGAAGAACCACCTGAAATTGTTGATCTGCTCAGATTTCTTTTTCTGTTATCATGTCATTGACAGTACAATCAGGTTCCCCTTGGCACAGACCGTGTTCAGATCATGCATCTTTCCACGGTCAGTATAGAGACAGCTGCTAGTAACTTGCCCCAGCGTAATCAAAGCCAAACTTCCCAAATGCTTTGTGTACAACCTCCGGCCACACGGACATCGCCCACCTTAACATGGCCTCTGCCCACTGGCTAGGGATGGGCTCACTGCGGCTGCCTGGACCTCCCCAGGCTCACGGAGCACACAAGGGGCTCCACGCAGACAGGGCCGCCCCAGAAAGAATGAAGTAACCAGTCGGCAAGATTCAGGAGCTGAACGGCCAGGTAGGAAGACAGGTTGAAGCTTTCACAAAGCACAGGAAGCGCTCTCAGAGCCACTGACACATCTTTAACCCGAGGCAACCTGAATTCTAAAGCTGCTCCTGCTGAACTGCTCAGCTAATTTCAAGGGATTGCAGGCAATCCTCTCAGCTTCTGTGAACACGGCTTCTACTGGCTACTCTTATCCAGAATTGTGTTCTGGAAGTTCTAACACTACTGCACCGTTCCCACCACAGGTACTAAGCGGGTTCCAGGTACAAGTACTCACCACAGGGCATCTGCGCTCTTCCACAGCCCCTCTATGAGAGGGGGAAAGAAGCCTGCACCACCACGCAGCCGAGTTCGTACACCAATTTTCAGACTTCAGGCACAGAAAATGCTTCTCTCTTTAGAAGAGCACAGTTCAAATACATTCCTTTTACTTTGTATTTGACTGTGCCATAGCAGCACCAAGGTGCTGGAAGGACTCAGAGTGCCTCCAGAACTCAGCGCAGCTCTGCGGATTTCATGGACGTGGACGCTGGCGTGAGGCAGCTTCACAGGAGGGGGCAAGCACCGCCCCACCAGGGCTGTGCACGTGTTTACTGGAAGCCTCACAAGTGTACTGGATTGCCTGTGCACAGGAATGCTACTTGCACAACAGCTTTACCACCCGTTTAACGCAGCCAAGAAACTCTAGATAATGCACTTCGTGCACGACATGCATGATCAAAGTGTCCTGCAGCCCAGTTGTTGAGCTGACCAGTCTGCAGATCAACTGGAAATAGGCAGATCATACCTAGGCAGATCATACCTAGGCCACCACCTCCAGCTCCACCAGAGACAAGATTTCCAGATGAAATTGGACACATTCAGAGAATGAGAAGTAAGGCAGTCCCAAAAGCAGAGCCTCAGAGGAAGGGCTGTATGCAGACCGATCTTCAGAAGGGACCATCTGGTAAATAAGTCTGCAACGTAAACTTTATCCATGCATTTTCCCTCTTTTTAAACCACAGTAGCTACTGTGTAGTAGTGCTACACATTACATATACTACGCTATACTATGTGGCATATCAAGCAATTGATTTGTGTTAATATACCTTATTTATATAAACACCAGAAAACAGCACCAAAATAAACATTAGCGGGTAAGGTTTTGCTGCCGCAGAAGAAAAACTTAGTAGATTTGAGACATGGTCAAATTTAAATACCATAACTTTACAATCAACATCTTTGGTCATCTCAAGGTAAGGTTTACAGAAATGGACAGCATTATAACTAATTCACTTTTCTGGAACAGATGTGCCAGGAGGCTTGGGGAGGGGAGGGAAAAGGATAAGCCGGTTGCTAACACTGCACAGAAAGCGTTTGGAGCAAGGGCTGTAAGAAGTGACAAATCCAACCGAGAGAACCAAATGCAAACAGGTAGAGACTACTGCTGCTTAAGCCTGACATTTTCTGGGAAGGTCCGCAGAAGCAGCATAATTTTTAAACGAAAATTTTGATTGAGAACCAGGCACAAAGTCCACAGAAGTGCAGGATCATTACAAATTAAATCATTACTGATGCACAGGGTACAACATGGCTGTATCAGGTAAACAAAGCGCTAAAACAAAGTCTGTTGCAGCCCAGACACCTTGCAGCTGTAACTGGGAACTTCTTCCCAGTGCAAAACATTGTAACTTGTAAAATGAACAATCTGTTCTCCAAACAAAGGAAAACCCAAGGTCCAATCTGTGCAGCTTCAGCTTCTCCATGCTGAAAGACATTTTAAAGCCCTCTCAGCAGCAGCTTGAATTCACATGCTTAAAACCTAAGGATACCATCTGCAATCCTACATTTACATTTAACATTAAATCGTGCTCCTGGCAAGCTTCATTCTCTGCCTACAAAGCCTCAGTCTTACTCCAGCAGCAGCTCCTGCACGACTCTCTCAACATCCACGTGTTAACCCTTAGAAGAAAAAGGATGTCTGCTCTTGAAAGTTCAAAGGAAAATACATCAAAATTAAAGATGCATCACAACACTTGATGTCACTGCACCAAAATTACAGATGCTTCACAGCGCCTGATGTCCTAGGTTTTACAGCAAATGTGAACATGCCAACCTCACAGAAGCTCCCAGATAAAAAGTACTTGTCATCAGTTTTCCCTGCAACTGTTTTTTGCTTGCAGTACAGGGTAGACATGGGGGAACAAATACCACCTTCATTCTTTGGTGCCATCCTAGCTGCTCTCCTTCCAGGGCCCAAGCAGCCACATGATGCTGCCCGCTGCAGCTCTGGTGTGGAGCAGGGGGCTGAAGCTCTCATGCCTGAGCCCAGGATGACTCCGGGCAGGGGAAACTACAGGCAGTGCTGAGAGCTTGTTGCCTACTTACTACCACTGAAGAGACCCCACAATCGTGAGAAATCACTCATCTCTATCAACATACCCATCTACTGCTAACCATATCTACTGACTGAATTCTTTTAATCTTAGTCCTTAAAATGCATAATCTGCATGCAGAACAGCTTATTGTAAGTCTTCTCACAAGCAAGAACAACTACAAAGTCACTTTTGTACAACTTTGAAAGTTCAGAGCTCCAAAAGAGACAGAAATCTGGCTACTTGCAGCACAGGATCCCATTATTCAGGACAGAGGTGCCTCCCCAGAGCAATTACACAGCTCATACACGGCTATCCCTGTCAATTCGGATGGGTCCATGCAGTGGGTAACTGATTTTCTATAGCATTTTTTAAGTGTAGTCAAACACGGTAAGGCCTCGATAGGTATTTTAACAGATCGAAAGAAACAAGTGAGTAAAGGCGTTTTGATGTTTGCCATCATTTACAGTTTAGAAGCTTTTGAGACACGTACGTTTAATCAGAGTTGGTTAGGATTATGGCTGAGTGATTATTTATTGACATGTGCATAGAGGGATGAAAACAGAATGGGGTAATTGGTTCCTTGCCACAGGAGCTGGCAATAGTTATTGACCATTTTTTATATCTGGACATCATCCCAAATATGATGCAGTACGTTCCAGATGAAGGTTTACATTAGGAAAAGTGAAAGTGCACGCATAGCTTTCTCTACATGTGATTCATCCTTTTAATACCAGGCCAAGCTACTCCCAAAAACATACACAGTCAGGGCCTCCATCTGCATATGTTACAGAGCACTTACACATACACATTTTGAGCAATCCAAGCAGAAAAACAAGCTGGCATTTAAAAAGTGGTATTGCAATGCAATGAATTCAAAAGCACAGTTAGACACATTTCAGGCGCCTGGTATGAAGCAGTAATCACAACCTTTCTCTCACAGCCCAATATTGAAACGCAGGAAGAGCAAATGTTTGCTTTTTCTGAGAAAGGCAATATTCCAACAGATGAAGAGCGTAAGAACCAAATATTGACAGGATGTGAAGACTCGCAATCAAAGCGGTGTAGGACCTCTGTCCCCACTAGGACTTGAGCTAAGCGCCTTCACCTCCTGAAAGCGCTCGGCCTATCAGCAGAGCTGCTGGCAATAATCCTGTCTAAGGTCTGCAAACAGAGATATCAGGCTCACAAGAGAAGATCACACGAAGAAAGATGGCTTAAAGATCGCCAGGACTTGTCTGTTTCAACAAAGCTGGAAGTCAGGATGGAGCTGACCCACAACCATTTAAGCCACAGGAGATTTTCCACATATTCTGAAGGGCTTATGAAGCAAACCCTCAAAGACAGCTGCTCAGTTGTTAATATGCAAGCTTTTAAATAAACCCAGAGAACACCTTCTCTGAACATCTCCTCTATATGGCTGAAGAGGTGTACAGAATTCTGCTGTTTATATTTTACCTCCAAGCAGCAAAACAAAATTGATCTGAAATCATTTTTTCAATCTAAAAATTAATCTACCAACTCTACCCCAAGCCTCCTCTTAAGCAACCTTTCTCCATTTCCTGGAAATTGCCAAGCACAAAAAGACACTTTGGCCCACATATTTAAATTGCAATCTTTTCAGACTTTTTATAGCACTATAATTTAACTTTAATAATTAATGGCAAAGGAATTCATAACAAAATCTCAGCATTTGCTTATGGGGTTGCTAATCCCGTTTCCAGCTTCATTAGAAGAACTCTCTCAAGACCTTCCCCTGTTCTGCATCAGACTAAGCGCATAAATGTAAACCACCACTCTCTTTAACCTTTATAGTTAAATATAACGAAGACAGAAAATCCTGGAGTGTTAAAAAGTCAAGATAGAAGAGTGCATAAGATCATTTTGAGGCAGTAAGAAAAAAATTTGCAGGAGGCCCCACGGTTTTGTGAGAGCAGGGTTATTCCCAGCAGGGATCACTCATTTGTGTGGAGAGTTTTAGTGCCCATTAATATCCTTCAACTCCAAGAGAAACACAAGAGCATTATTTGACTCAGTCTCTGATGTCGGATGGAATTTACAGGGGTTTTATTTTTTTTCAGCCACAGCAGAAGACACAAGATGGGACACAGAGCAGAGAAGCACATCATAGCCTGCTTCCAAAGGTCAGTTCTCACCAGATTCCCAAAGCCAGCCCAAAAGCACTGACTACCAAATTCAGCCTGTGCATATCTACAATTAAGTACAAACACTAAGAAAGAGAGAAAGGTGCTCAAAAACAGAAGCCAGCTGTATATGCAAGGTTTTATTTACATGCAGAACAGTGCTATATAAGCTAACGGTTTAGAAGCTGACATGAACTCCTTTGCTTTAATACCTGCAAGTTAAAAATCAATACATTTAATTGTTCAGCGGAAAGTAACGTTTTGCTCTGCATTGAAGCAAAAAGTTATCATGTTCTCTAAAGAAAACTCCCAAGTATTTATTTGGTATTGATTAAGATTTTTCTCGTCAGTAAAGTGAGATCAATTTCAACCTTGTATCAACTTTCAAGTATACAAAATTAAATAATACTCCAAGAATATATTGGAGAAAAAAAAAATAAGATTTCAGTCTCCCCCCCCGCCCCCCAGAAAAAAGATCTCTAGTTTATCAATCATATTTTCACCATTATTACACATCTAAGAGAATATGGTTTTGTCCAAGAGTCCCTGGGCAGCTGTTAAGATTCTTCAGACAAGAAACAAAAGGATGCACTTCTTTTAACTGTTGGTGGGTTTTTTAATACATTTAGTTAGTTCCAGTGGTAGGAAGTTAAAATAGGGACATTAAACAAGGTAATGTATCTCTGGATTCCCAATTAAAAAGACAGAAGAAAGCCTCTTAAGGAGTTTTACAACTATAACTCTGAAACACCAACGTATAAGACAAATTATAGCTCTTTAAGTACCTGATATCAAAGGTCCTTTTCCACATTTAGTCTTCAAGACCACTGCTACAACACAATTTCAACATCCAGGAACAATGGTTGAGGTTGCATTTAACAGGCGGCTGCACAGCTGCTGTCCCAGGCAGAACTTTGATGTTTATGGCCTCCAAGGACAGGACACCATGAGCAGGACTGCACCCACCTGACAGAGCAGGTAGGAGCATCTCTGCCAGATCTGCCCTCCTGTTGGGCAGACATCTACACAAGGCTGGAGACTGCAGGTACAGGAGTGAGCGGATAACACGGGAGCATGAGCCCAGAGGAGGATGTTCAGGGGATGGTCGGGGGCTGGAGCACTCGCCTTAAGTGTACAGGCTGAGGGAACTGGGCTTGCTTGAAATAACTCAGCATTCCAGAATTACAGAAAAAGACAAAACATAAGTTACCGGTTCTCACCTATCTGACCCAAAACTTTGCATTTTCCTCTCATTTTTTACCTCACTCCTCACTTTTACAACACAGTTTTCCTTCCATCTCCTTCCCTTTACCAAACATAAGATCTAAGGAACCTGAAGCAGCTTTACAGAGTAAATCAATCTCAGGCCATTTATCAGCATGATTGACATCTGCCTCCCACCCAAAAAGTACTCAAAACAGGTACAAAAAACAGGACAGCTTTCAACATGCATTCAGAAGACAGACTTACTCAGCACTACCGTTTTCCCTCCTCCTATCTTCCACTGAGGAACAGAGCTTTCTTTCAAGTCTGTAAGAAAATGCTTCTTGCAGCATAAATCTTTGCAGGGAGCTCTCTAAATCATCTGTGAAGTCACCAAACAGCCTAAGTCCTCATCTCCCTCCACCAGCACAGCTGCAACAGGTCCTATAGTGAGCCATACAAATCAGAGTATGGCCTGGGATGCTCTGAGAAAGAAGCATAGGACTTTTTTTTTTAAATAGCAAAAAACCTGAACACTTTAATAGTGCCTCAGGTCAGCAGGGCCCATTTTCCTCCTCCTCATGACTCCATTCCCTCTCCTCCTCCCAAGCTTCTCAAGTCTCCTTGCACTTCACAGTTGGCACTTCTTTGCAGCTGTCCTTCCCTTTTACCACTCCTAAAGGAGATTAACAGCCAATACTATTGCTAATTCATGATAACATTGCACAGACATTTGCAAGTTTTCTTACATAGAAGGAAACTTGCTTGGCATATAGCCCAAACTAAAGAGTTCGCCCCACCTGTGAGTCAGACTCAAAGGCCTGCTGCTAGGCCAGGCTGCCAAGCTCAGCATTTTGCCCTCATCAGCCCCCTGGCCACACTCAACACCCATCCAGCAGCCTTACCAGGCTTACCTAGGTGAGTCTGCAGGAGGTCAGTACTATAAAAGCAAAGTTTAAGGCACAAGGTCTGCTACCCACCCCGACAAGCCCTGCATTAGTAGGCTACCTGCTCCCCAGGCCATGGGCCACAGGGAAAGAACAAACACGAACACTTTAATAGACTCTAACACTATCCATGACAGAGGAGTTGCTCCTCTCTCTGCCCAGAGTGACAAGAAGTTCCCCAGTGTGGCCAGTAATGATGTAGAGCTCTCCAGTTTTGAGTAGAAGACAGGCTATCCTGACTGGGGAGCATCCATCGTCTGGGCAGACTCCGTGGCCCAGTGACGGCCATTACCTTGCGAGCACTTCAGTCAGTACTAACCAAAGCCGCTCTATAGCCAGAGAAGAGCCCGTACAACCTCTGCTATGGACTGGACCAGGCAAAAATGACTATAAACCAGAAGATCATTCAGACTGGAAGAAGATTACTCAACTACTCAGACTTTTGTAGGCTTGTGCATGTAACATGAAGTCACAATCCCCTACACCTTCCCTCACTAAAGCAGCGGGAGCTCACAGCAGACAGAGGCCTGGCCTGCCCAGGGGAGCTTTGCCTTACTCTGCTTAATGCATGAATTTAAATACTATTCAGTGCGTTTCCAAGACTACTTGGTATGTACATGCTACTGAAAGCAAGCAGTCAAAATAGTCATTTTGCAAAACATTGAATTTAATAAGATTGGCCCAAGTAGGCAGAACAGCAGTACTGTCAGTCCTGTAACAGGAACTGGAAGTACCAATAGAGCTGCACGTGAACATACAGAAGGGAACAGCCACAGGACAGCTAAAGTCACAATGGACTTGGGCAGACAACCCGTATCTGTGTTACAAACAAGGAATCCACTTCCACAAAGTTCTGTAGCCATCTAAACCCAGCAGTGAAAGAGACCACCCTTTTTTCTTACAAAGACTGTGACAATTTTTTTACGTGTGAAAAAAATACAAAAATAAATTTAAGTACAGTGCTGGCAGAAAAATTCTACAATCTTGGACATATCAAATAAGCAACCACCACTTTGTAGCAGCACTCTCAATAAAAGAATTTAGTGAAGTTAAACCACAAACAGCCCTAAGTCATTCAACTGACCATAAAAGAGAACTATTGATTTTTTCTAATTTACAGAATTCAAAGCACACCCCAAGTTTATTTCTACAAAGCCAATCCACCTGGACAGCAGGGGTGCCTCCAGATTTTAAGGAGGTTCAAGTACTAGGAACGTTGTAGCTTCTAAGAGAAACCACTCAAGAAGTGTCAGTATCTCACCAACGAATCTCTCCCTTTTTCATGGAGTGAATATACAAGTAATACATTTTTCCTCAAATGAAAATATAATAGCAGCTGACAGACTGATTATTACCTTTCCATACCTAGTGGACAGGACTGAGACAGTAAATCAGGATGAGCTAACATAAAATACCAACTTACTCAAAGCCAAATATTTGATGAAGCACACACAAATTGAAATATAATCAGACAAGAACCACCTGGGAAATCCTGCCCTATGTATCAATCATCTCCAAATAAAATCCTTCATATGTTTAAAAGAAAATATGCAAGTCAGCTAAGTAATACATTAGGACTCCAGTAGTATGCACATGGAACCATAGCGTGGACGTGCTCATGCACTAAGGACAGACATGGAATATACTGGTGCAAGACCAAAAGAGAGCCATGAAGGTGATTAAAGGATTGGAGCATCTGACATACAAGGAGAGGCTGAGAGAGCTGGGATAGCTCAGCCTGGAGGCAGGAAGGCTCAAGAAGGATCATATCAATCCTTATAAATACTCGATGGGAAGGAGTAAAGATGAGTGAACCGGAATTCCCACATTAACACACATGGAGATGGTCAAACAGTGAAACAAGTTGCCCTTGCCCATAGAGGTTCATGGGTGATGACCCTATTTTGAGCGGAGGAAGTGGACAAGGCTATCTCCAGAGGTCCCATCTCACCTCAACCCAACTGCAGTTCAATTCTGATGTCAGTGCCATTTAACGGAACACTTGGACAGCTCTCTACATGTATCTTAACTGTAGATCAAGAAGGGGGAAAAGTAACATTTTAGACCATTTTTAAATGTATAGTGAGCATGTGATAAAGCTAAGAGGAGCTAGTTCTTGGTCATTTGTTGGGAAAATTGAGATTCAGAAGCCCAATTAGATGCTACTTTTACTCAGGAAGGAAAACAATGTACTCGAATAACACTGTGCTACACCACTCAAACTTATGACAAAATAACGAACAATGACCTTGGTCCATTGTAAGTCCCCCAATGCCCAAAAGAAATGCATTAACTGCATTAACCTTTTCTCTGAACCATCTTTCTTAAAAGAATACTCATCAACTATGTGAAAAATTGTCTGCCCTGCCTCAATGCTTCCTTTACCTTCCACTGAGCACCCTCCGAAAAGCCCTCTGAAGCTGTCCATAAGATCAGCCAGAGCAGCTGCACGGAGGAAAGGAGCACAAGCAGACACGTGGTCACGCACTGGGGTCAGGGGCTCGCTTCCAAGACTTTGCTTTTGCCTGAGGGAGCACAACAGTCTTTTCAGGAGGAGAAAGGCATCCACATCCCCTGAAAGGCATCCAACATCCCCTAGCGAATCTCTTTCATTTCTGCTGCTAAAAAGGTTGAGTACAGTTCCTAACCCAAAGGAATTCCCCAAAGATTATTACAGCCTCCTCCTGCACACAGCCCCAGTTAAACCAAGACTCATGTCACCTGCTTTGCACACAGGGCTCTACAATGAAAGCAGCATCGCATCCAAACCTTGACTTCTATGATTCGGCTACAAAAGGCAACCAGGACAGGAGTTTAAGATACCAAGCTGTCACACACGTTCTGGAGAACACTAGCCTCAGCCTACCATTTCTAACAGGTGCTTTTTTGGGGACCACCAGTGGTTTCAACAGGCGCACCGCTTTCTGGAGGACTTCTCTCTGGAGATGCTACACCCCGCTCGCTGTGCTTACGTAAAGCGTCTGCCAGGTAAGAGCGGCGGCTCTGATTTCATTCAACACTTGTTCATGGGCATCAGCCAAGATCTCACCAAGCCTCCTAGGGAGCAGAGCATTCGCTACACTGGGAGAGACAAGGAGCCAGCCTGAGAGCACGCTGCACTCACTGCTTTTCATTAGGAGACCTTGAAGCATTTCACTAATGCTAATTAAGCTCCCCCAGGCCCCCATGAGATGGGAAAGAAGCATGCCACTTACACTAGATTTGAGACAGGGAAATATTAAGTCACCTGGGGTTATAAAATAAAATGAGGACAGAGCTGGGAACAGAAGACCTGGGCCTCCAGATCCCAAATCCCTGATCAAAGCCTTACTAAATATACTCACCTAGTCCCAGCCTCCCCAGGTGTCACACCACGTGGAAATCCCTGTGAGCATACGAGAAGTGTGAAGGAAGCACGCTTCTCAATGGCATGATTTGGGTTCGACATTTAAAAGGCTTCTTTGCCAGCAAGAAAACCTCAAGTTAGCTTTAAGGACAAGGTTTCATTTTCACCTGTGAGATTACAAAATCACTGAGTCAGAGCTCTTTGGTTCTCCCAGAAAACCAGGGGCACAGAGGGCTGCAATACGCTTAATTCCAAAAGGTTAATTAACAGCAAGGTATCACAAGTGACTGGGGGAGGGGAAGGCCTTGATTCATGTTCGCCTTAAAATACATTTAAAATCCTTTCCCTGTAATTACACATACATTACACAGTGTTCTTGCACTCGATTTGCCTCACCACGAAGTGAGGGTGTAAACATTTTCTCTTCCTCAATCTCTCAGGAATAAAAATTACCTGAAGAGAGGTATCCTGGAGAATAACACTCAATGCAACAAATAATTCATCTGTATTTACTTCTTTTTTGAATACATTGAAATGGAAAGAAGGGAGCAGAGTCAATGCCAAGCTGTACAAACGCAGCAGTTTGAATATGCAATTCCTGCCCTCATCACCTCGTGCTATTGCATTGCTGTGCCCTATGGGCACACACTATCAGTAAACTGCAGTTCGACTTTCCAGGCCTCTGTCCTGTGCTGAGATCCCATAAAAAAGAGGAGGTGCCAATTGCAACGTCACCATTCTGGCATATCCCAAAAGCAACAGCCTTCCCTTCCTTTGCACATTACCTAACAGTTGACACCAAATCCACAGCAGCAGCTCATTAATCCCACCACACTTCTCCCAGCCCTGTAGCGACCAGCCCCTACTCCCTCAGCACCGGGCTCCTCACCACGTGCTCCCTGCAGATGTTCTAGCAGGCAGAGGTGCTGGGGGCTGCTTGGGACACACAACGTAAGCTGAAGCCTTGGAAAGCCAAACCTGTGAGCGGACACTGCAGCCCCCCACCACCAGACGACCCTCTGTGCTAGGCCTTCCCTTCTTGAACCAGCGGCGTGGCGCGGGGCCACCACAGCGCCCCATCTATCAAACGTACGACATTCAAGTTTTAAGACTGGGTTCTTTAAGAAAAATCCTGTCCTAGATAAAGCTCTTTTACAACTGTTTTAATCAGTGAATTTTTCTTACCTTCTTACTCTTCTTAGCCGAGAGCTGTTGCAGGGAAGAGGAGCATTTAAAGAGGATTTCTAATAAATCCATTCACCTTTACGGCCTCAGAATAGGCGCTAGTCTGCATATTTATTAGGCGCACGTTGTGAGCACACAGGCACACACCTGCTGCCACAGCACAATAAATTTCTAGAACATAACAGCACGGAGGGGCATTACAGGAAACACTGGACACAGAAGGAACAAATGGCCACTAGATAGGGCTTGCGAAGAACAGAGCTGAATAAGGGTAATGAATTGAAAGCCTGATGGTGTATAAAGAAAGAAAAAGTTTGTCAAAATTCATACGTTGTCAACTGTGCAATAGAGTAAATAGAGGAAAAAAAAAAACTGGAATGAAATTGAAGCTAGTTTTCTGAAGACGTGAATTCCCTGAAGTTGACTGATAAACAACAGTATTTCTCAGCTCCTTTTTTCTTTAATGGGATTCAGATAATCAATTCACTTTAATTGCCACAGCACTATTTTCCCCACCCAAGCAAACAAAGCACAGGACGACCTTAATTGCATATAACAGGCTGTTTATGATTCAAACAAGTAAAAAATGATTGCACCACAAAGCATCATGTCATAAATACAATTATAGACAAACAGTCCTACAACATCAAACCGCAATTCACTCCAGTCCGGCTGGCTGCTTGCAGGTCAAGCCTAAGCCTCGACACCATCCTGCACAACCCTCCTCCAGCACCTTACAAAGCCGTTCTTTGCACAGCTCGCTGGGCAAGTATCCAAACCTTTGCTCCTACATCTACCTTATAGGTTCTGGAGTGATACTGTACAGGAAAAGGGGAGCAGGGTATTGTGACCAGCTCACAATTGCAAAGCAGCAGAAAAAAACCCCTGCCCATGCACTCACGCAGTCCCAGAAGAGAAGCCCCCAAATTACTGTCCACCTATGGCTGGCGATGGGCTTCCCCATCTCAAAGCAAGACTAAAACAGTATTAATGAAAACAGGATTTTTAATTTATTTTTTTTTAATCAAGCTCTGAAGGTTATTCATTTCTCTAGCAGAAAGGTCATCCACAAAACCCTGCATCAACCCTTTTGTAGTTCTAACATTAAAGAAAAAATTCCCTGGTCACATACTCTTTTCTGCCATGGGACCTTTTGATGTTCTGTGCAAAAGATGGATGGTACTTACTGAATGAGCAGCTCTTCAATATTTTGTTTTATTCTTATTGTTAGCTGCGTGGCCCCATGCATTATTTACTGCACACTATGCAAACTGATCTCTACAGAGATAATCATCAATTTCCTCTTGAATTTCTCTGCAGCTATAGATTTCCTATTCCCTCACAAACACTCACCACCCAGCCCTATAGCACGATGTCCCACTGCTCCCTGCTTCAGTGGTTTGGGGACTAAGGGAAGATTTTAAAGGAAAGTTCCAAAGTACCAAAGTGCTTTGAACAGCTCACCCAGAATCGTTTGGGAACGCTGACTTCTCACAAGTTGTGATCCTGACCCAAAGTCCAGTGCTGTCAGAAACCCACTGACCTCAGCAGATATTTAATCAGATGAATTGAAAACAATTGAGAAGCATTGGTGTTAACATACTTAATACACTTACACTTATTTTATGCTTAATGTGACATGCTCCTTTTCCTTAGGGTAGCTCCTCCACCTTTCCCTCTTCAATAGCTTTATAAGTTAGACATTAGGAGAAAAAAACCTGCAGTGGATTAATCAATTTTTTTCTCAAGGAGTGCATTGCTTTTTCTCCACAGAAGACAGTCAATTATTTTGTCCTGTCTCAATTAAAACGACTCAGGCAACAGGGTTTCCACCATCTCCTTTGGGATACAATTCTACAGCCGCATGGATCTGTGAAAAGATTTTCCTAATGCTCAAAGTAAATTATGCTCTTGTTTCAGTCTTATTCTATTACCCTTGGTGCACATTAAATAATTCCTCCTCCTTCCCTCTGAGGTGCGCTCCCTTTCACAGCTCAATTCTCAGTTGCAGGTCCAAAAGCTCAATATATTTAGACATTGCATATGTTTGCTCAAAAGGGGAGAAACCGTTGGTCACTTCTAGGTCCTCTCAATACTTCATCACTCTCGGGAATACCATTAATGCCAGGGAATACTCCAGGCAGGAAAGGAGAAATCCCAAGCATTTAGTAAAGGCAGAATATTTCACTTGCTGCGCATGCAGTTCGAAAAGCATACTCACTTCTTCTGAAAGAAGTCATGCTCACACAAATACACCATCACCCAGCAGTCCTCTCAGACTCTCAGCAGCACTCCCAGATTTTTCCCTTCCAACTCTAAATAGCTTCGTATACATTTACACCAGGCCTATACTGTGATTTTGCAAAATCGCAACTTCCCAAGGTTGGGGCTAAATTTCTGCCTGTGATTAACTTCAACCTGATGTTAACCCTCCGCTCTTTGCGGTTTTTAAGTTTACCATCACTAAGAAAAGCTTACAAAGGAAACACTTCTGAGTTTTTCCTGTCTTTCAATGAAGATTATATTCCAAGTCTGATCCTGACAATAATCTTCCTGCCATCTCCTGTCCTACGCCTACCACGTTAGAGGCGCGCTGCTATACACCAAATTGCCCAAGTGTTCAGCTGCACTCTCCAGAGCTGTTAAATGTTAACAGGAATCACAGCAGGCCAGCAGGATGGGCTCCTTGCATCACCTCTTGACAGCACACCTGGTCCATTTCACGTGCCTCAGGTCCCAAACACCTGCAAGGCACCCCAAAGCCAGTAAGCACAGGAAAGGTACGAAGGGACACAGGGAAATTGAGCCCTGTCAACGAGTTCGTGTGTATTTAACATGGCTGTCAATAAAAGACCATGGGGATCTTCTTAGGGGTGAAGGCAAAGGATTTATTTTCTTTCCACAGGAGCTAAAGCGCATCCATAGGCACAGGCGTAGGAACCACTGGAATGAAGAAAAAGCCTCGTAAAAAAGCAGGGAGTGATTTCATGTGGCCAGCTGCTGAGTGACCTTCAGCCACCAAGACTCAGTTCCAAAGCATTACTTTTCAAACATTTTCAGAAGTAACTCAGTATTATTGCTAGATGAGCATCAAAGTGCAGGATTAAAACAGATGTCATGTCCGAGGCAGCTATACTCAGCATGTTCATTCTTTACCCTAAACACACAAAGAAATGTAAATATTAGAGAACAAAGCTTTCCCACGTGCCAGAAGTTTTTATTATTAAAACGATGAGAAGTAGAGACTACTTTAAAAGGGTTACTTTTCCTCTGCAAGTTCATTTAAGGACAATTAATTATACTTTCTTATTTTTGCAGGCTCTGGCCTTGGCAGTCTCCAGGGTTATCCCTGTGCCAACAGAGACAGCATTTGTTTATTTCCAAGCTTTCCGCTTCTCTGATTATTGCTACCATGTGCTGATATCCGTTAGTATCTAAACCATCTCCCGTTTTTAAGTCATATAAATATATATACACATACTGTTTCTCTAGGAGACCCTATTTATAAGAAAGGCAATTTAATTGGGAAGCTGGAACATTGCTTCAACCATTGTTTTCAGAGCAAAAATTCCTTTTAAATACATGAGGCTTCCTACAAGACTTACGAAGCCTGTAATTTTGCACTAGATGATACGGACTGTCCCCCACACACACGCTGGAGTGTTTGAACCTCCAGAACAGCACAACTGCTCGTTTCAGAGCACCTCTTTTCCTTCAAATCAGTTTTCAAAAAAAAGGCCAGGGTTTGGTTAGTTTGGTTGCTGCAGGTTTTGGGGGAGGAAACAGCAGCAAGGAACACGCAGCTGCCTTCAGCCTGCTGATGGGAGCGACGCCTCCCAGAAGTTCACCTCGGTTTGGCTGCTGCACGTCACGGCTGGGCAGGGAGGTACCCAGACACAGCTGCTGGGGGACAGGCAGCAGGGAAGTGCTTTAGAAAACAAACGTCAGCCTTTGCCTTTTCCATGCTTATCCCTTCTCAGAACTGAAATAAGCAGCGTGCGACCCTACCCCAAACACAGGAGCATTCACAGGAAGATCTCTGAAGTATCAAAGAGGAGTAACACCAGGGAAAGCTCGCTCCTGTCGCGTTTTAGGCTCTTAAAATGTCAGTGAGTGGCACACGTAACAGTGAAATTCACACTTTCCTAAGCAAACGTGGAATTGGTTGTTAGTAAATTAAAGGTATTTGCATCAGCACATATTTTCGGTTTGTGAAGAGAAGCTCAACCGGTTTGATAAAACACCCCACGCAGCTGAGGAAGGACGATAAAAGCCAGGCACTGCAGCCCCTGTTTTGGCCTAAGGGCCAATATTGACAGCAACGAGCTCTCTACAGGTAATTTTAGCTGGCAAACTTACTGCCATCAGCTGTCTCCTTTCCACAACAGCCATGCTCTGGACCTACAAGCATCAGCAACAGCAGCCAACTTCTGAGCTGTAGCTCCTGTCTGCCCCCCTGCTCCCGTCCCGTCAGGCTCCCCTTACCTTTCCCATTCCTTTTCATGCTTTGTCCCTTCCTCTTCCCACTGCCATAGCCCCACCACACACCACTTCCATCACCTCCTCGGAGCATCCCCCTGCCCCAAACATGTCAACGTCTCAGCTGCCACCCTCGCTGCTCCCGTTTCTTCTGTTCTTTTACAACTTGGAGATGAAAACCTTCTTCAGGGTACAAGAGGAGGCATTTGTGCCTCTGAAGCATTTAACACAGGTGGCTCTTCAGCTATTTCAGAGTTGTTCCACAGTAAAGCAACCAAATTAGGTTTAAAACAATGAAGAGAAGGAAGAAAAAGGACTGTCTATTAAAGATGCTCACTGGGGTACAAGCTGAAAGCCACCTCTCAATGTGCCCGCAGGCTTCTAAGCATCCAATGCACGCAGGTCTTCCTGCCAGCCAGAAAGGCAGGCACACACAGCTCCTGGAAACGGAGCAAGTCGCACAGACAGCACCAGGAATAAGCCCGGCCAGGTTTGTACAGGTGCTGTTTAGTTCTTGGGAGCAAAAACCAAAGCAGTACAAGTTCATGACACTAACTCACTGCAGTCAGGTGGGGAGTTGCTATATACACAAGCACCTTGCTTTAACTTCGTTTTTGAAGATACAAGTTCCCTCCACAAGTTTGAAAGAATACCAAGACATACCTATTTCCACAAGAAACAACTGACTGTGGTGGAAACACATAACACTTCAGTTTCACCATCAACTGCTTCTATTAGGGCATTTAATTTACACCTAGGAATACTGAATGAGATTTCGGCTGCTGGCACCGAAGCGGGGACATGCTGACAAAATCCCTGTTCTGGAGAGGCGGACCATCAAGTCCAGCACCTTCCCCTCTTGCTGACAGCAGTAGTCTTCTGCTTACCCAGCAAGTACTGCTGTGATTCCAGTAAGTATTCCTAGAGAGCCCCACCTAGAGCAGGCACGTCCCATTAAACCCCTTCTTCCCCCCAACTTTCAGCCATTCTTCTGCTGGGGAGCGACAGCCCCCTGCTCTTTCACCAGACTCCATCAGTACCATCAGTCATCCTCATTGTCTTACAGAGAGCTGCAGAGCACAGACACAATCCTCAGCTTGGTGCTTTCTCATTTAAAAGGAGCCTGAAGGTACTACACACACACAACCGCTCTGTTTGCCTATTCAGACCCTTCCATTTGCAAAGCTGCTGCCTCCGTCCCTGAGGACCTTTGAGCATACCCAGGGAATGCAGGCACACAGCCACGGGTCCTTCCAGGAACAGGGCAGGATTCAGCAAGTCACCAGAAGCACGTTTCAAGAACAGACCCAGTACAGCGCAAAGGCCTGCTCCTGCTCAAGCAGGTAATAGCATTTTCTTCCTGTTTGAGAAGGGTGATGCCCACACGAGAGCTGAACGCTGGTTTAAGTGGCGGTGTTGCTCTGCACGGTGCCACGGAGGACGAGATGAGCAGAACTCAGCCGTCGCTTGCCTGGCACACAGATGTACGGGCAGTCACCAACTCGCAGCCCAGGGCTGCTTCCCTGCAATCCAAAGTCACCCCTTGGGATCAAAGCCAAGATAACGACAAGGCCATACATGAAAAAAGCCCAAGGTAAACTCCACTGGTTTTGTTACGTAGGATGCAGAGACGTTTCAGCTAACCACGAGCTGCGATGTAGGACACCGAGCACTTCCAGCACACCATAGGCAGCACAGCTGAATAAAGGCTGAATAAAGATGTTCGTGTAACTGGAGGCTGCCCAGGCTGCAGCACTGCTCGGTGCCCACACAACATCATCAGCTGTCAAACCCCACAGCCTTTCCGAGAGATCAGCTCAAGGTTCAGAAAACAAGAGCCAGGTCCCACCCGCCCAGAGCTCACAAGCAGCTCAGGCAGGAACTGCACGAGCCAAGCCGCTCCAAGCCGCGGCACAGTTCCCTGAGCCCGCCTGGATTCCCACGCCCAGAGTCTCCAAGGTCTGTCTGGAGAAAGGAGGAAACCCAGCGGCTGCCCTTGGAGTGACTGATAAGGGCTAGTTACCAGAAAACAAGAAAGCCAGAGGAGGCCAAGCGCTACGCACGCTCTTCCCGGGGTTTCTTGTTGCCCCTTTGACTGGGGGCTTGTTCACAGGTAGCTTACGCTCCCCAGAATTATGTCATCTTTAATTAACCATGCCTTTAAGCAACACTTACAGCCGTCATCTCCGGAGGCCCTTCTTTCCTGTAACTGGCTGACCGCGCTGTCTCTCCTGGAGGACGCCGTGCCCTGCCAGCCAGCCTGCAAAGCATCTGGCATCTCCGGACCACGGTGATGGATAGGAGGTATTTACCAGATATTAAAAAACAAGTGGGCCTGATTAAGTGATGTATAGTCTGATTAAGACATAGTAATCATCCCTCCTACCATGAAGATATATGATCTTTAGGGCTTGCCTGCAGTAACAAACACCAGAAGCAATTGCTCACTGTGTTAGCGGCGTGCAGAGGGCCAGGCGGTACGAAGCCCGTACTGATGCCATGACTGAGCAAGTGATATCCAAAAGTTAGAGGTAACACGGGGCCAAGGAGGGCACGGGTCATAACATAAGGTTTAAAAAAAAGCAAGTATCATCTAAATGAAGTGAAATCCAAGCAGCGCTAGACAGCAAACAGGGAGCGCACCAACAGCAGAAAAATAAGAGAACTGGGAAACGTGAGTGCCACCAGAGACAAGTGACTCCTGTCCAAATACCATGGCTTAAATGAGGCAAATAATACTGCTCCATAAAATGTTCAGAAACGCCATAAAAGCCAAGTACACCATCGTCTTCCCAGAAACAGCACTGCAGAAGCAGGAAGCATCAATCCAGGAGCTGCTCTTGGTGCAAGCGGAGCGCTCCGGTACCCCGAGGCCAGGAGCCATGAGGAGCCCTGGCTACAGCCCCAGCAGGTCCGTAACAGCAGGCGGCCTCTGGGTGCTGCTGCTCCGTAAATCCTCTGTGAGGACAGCCTCGTCCATCAACACACCTACAAGCACGTTTCTAAGCTTCAGCACATTGCAGCTGTGTATTACGAGACACTGGGGAAACACGCTGAAGCGGTTTCCATAATAAATTAAGCAATCTCTTTAAAGGAGGGATGCTTTATGCACAGATCCAGTCCTGCTGCTCTTCACCCAAATACCAGGAGTTTGTTTTTTTTTATGACTGCCAGCTAAGCTTCAGGATTTCTACAGCAGAACAGGGGAGTACTGCTACTCCTATTGCTCACAGGAGCAAGCAAACCCACACACACCCCCACCACGTTGTGGTAGCTGCATTTCAGACATCTCTGCTCTTTTTAGGAGGTTTCTGTTAAGTCAGCCTCAGATTTGCTCGTTGCCAAAATATTTGAACTCGGGTGCTAACGTTGCACACCTCTCCATTTTACGCTCAGCGCTTCCCATTGAGGCACAGAACAATGCCTGCCAATACGTAGCAGTGTACCTCATTTATAAAATTATCATGGAAGTTACCGGCCGCATCACAACTACTATGATAAATAACAAGCTTGAAGAGAACCAACACAGAGTCAGCGGCACAGGAATCCTACGCTGAACGCTGTTCACAAGGACTGGCAGTGCAATGCTGAACAGATCGGTATTTTTTTCTCTGCTTAACTGGATTTTATATACAAGAGTAGTTGTTCCCATAAGAAACGACCCTTGTTCCTATTTTTTTGAGGTTCACGAAGCCTCAGACCTACATCTTTACCACTATACAGGTTTCCATGGTAACAGATGGCGGTGCCTTCTAAAAAAATACAATTATGTTCCAGAGAAAGTATCCCGAGTCGTTCCCTTAATATTGCTGAAAGCTGGAGCACGTGGGCCTGCACAGAGAGAATTAGAGACTCTGAAAAAGTACAATTAAACAAGGAAAGCAGAGCTGAGGGGTTCCAGAAGGGTGGGTGGTCAAGAGCTCTGGCTGTAAGGGAATCAGGGAATCTGTCTGTAAGGAAACTCAGCCTCGCAGATGCCTTCGCGCTCCGTGACCTTTCGCAGCCGCTGCAGAAACAGGCCGTTTCACAACATCACCCTCTTAATAATCATTGTTAGAAAACAAATCAAGGCAGCCAGGAATGAAAAATAAAGTTGAATCGTAGTGCTAACAGTTCCCCAGAGGGAGCAAAAAGTGATTATTGAGTTAACTGGCCGCATTGTTAACAATTGCCACACGCAGGAGCTTACTCAAAGATCCATTTTTCACTGCCAATTTACCAACAGCAAAAATCCACCACCAAATGAACTCGTAGGAAATGAATTAATTTTCCTCAAAAAAAAAAATTCCTCTCCCCTCTTCCCTGCCAAGCCGTGCGTAACGAACTGAGTGCCCCAGCCTCGCGACGTGCAGCAGCCTGCAGGCGGCCGGCCGCGCACCCGAGCACCCCGGAGCTCTCGCACAGCGAAACAAGCAGGAGGAAAAAGGAAAAAATTAAAAATCAACGCTGACGTCAGAAGAAAACCAAGCGTCCAAGCTGTCTGGCGCTCAGGTGAACAGTCCCAGCGTAAACCCACCGTCCTACTTCCCCCCACTGCCTTTCGGGGCTGGGAATGACTTGAGTCTGTTTCTCCACTCTCTGGCATGGAAAACACACAAGAGGCCGGAGCAAAGTGCCCGGCAACTGCAAGAATATTCCACGTACTCCGGGGGAGAAATGCCGCACACGTGCTGGCAGCTAACAGCATCTCCCCGTAAGCCAAGTGCCTTTCTTTCTGTGAGCTTAAGGAATCGGCAGTTACGACAATTGCCTGGTGCTACTTCTACTTATTCTAAGGAGCAGCAGAGGAATTCAATCAGCACCCGACCCTAAAGCTAGCAAGAAGTTCAGAATTAAAAGCATGCCTCTGCTTATAAATACCTACAGAGCCCGCGTGCAACTGAGAGCAATTGCTGGGGAAAAGTTATAAATAGAGCAAAAGCGACATTACATAAGGAAATAAATGTGAAGCAGCTCCCTCGGTATGGAACCAGATACTCCAAGCAAGCAGCCATCAGCAGGCTGCTGTAGCTTTGGAATATTTCTGGTTTCGTATGTCGTGGGTAACACGAGGAAGGAACTGTGCAAGTCAGGCAGGAATTTCATACTGTTTTGCCTCGACTCGTGGCTTCGCTACTAGTTAACCCAGCTGCCAGGCAGGGAAATAAATTTAAGGAACAGCCAACTTCTTGCACGACGGCTTTGCGGGATGTTCGACACAAGGCTGCTGAACAAACGGATTCGGCTCAGGGAGGAAAAAAACAACCAGGAGAGTGGAGGCAGCTGCGCCCTAATCTTATGGAGACAGCACCACCCGATGGACGATGCGGGGACGCGCCCGTGGCTTCCCTGCTGGGGACCCGACAAACTTCACCGCAATTTAGGAGACAAAGTGCCTCTGAGCAGCTTTTTTAAAAATTTATTTTAAAAAACCGCAAAACTCTCGGCTCTACGGACAGAGTAGGGACCGCTACACTTAGCGCCAGACTCACAGCCGAGGAGGAGGGAAGTTTCATTGAGCTTCATTCACACGAGCAGCTCAGAACGATTAAAATAAGCTGCCCTTGTTTTGGATGGTAAAAAAGTGCACTGAAATAGGAGGCAGGAGGGGATATTAACGACTGGGAAATCTCACGGTCACTGTTGCTGCTGAACTGGCAATGGAAAACATTTAACGGCCCTCTGAAAATAGGGATTTGCCCGGTGTTCACCTGCGTTTAGCTCCTATTATAATAGTTTCCCTCAAATTGTTTCTGCCCCCTAAGAAGTTTACCATTTTCACAGATCAGCCTTTTTCCCAAGCATCTGGCTAAGTGATTTATCAAAAGCCAAGGATCTAATCTCAACTGATACGGCAAGTGTCGAGAAGACACAAATGCAGTTGGAAGAGGAAGAAGAATAGCTCCGCATATTGCTTACTCGGTGAAGGAGCTATTTAACTAGGTTAGACTTCCCAGCCTAATACATCAGCGGACCCATGCAGCTGCCCAGCAGCACACACAGGGCTGTGGTTTCCCAGCCTGCGCTGACCGATCACAGCGGCCCCTCCGCCGAGCTGGGGGCTCCTGTACCTGCTGGCCCCCCAACACCAAACTTTTTCAGCCAGACCGCACTGGAAGCATCCGAAGGTATGCACAGAGCTGGCTGCGTGCTCAGCATCTGCTGCCCTGCGCGCTAGCTCTGTTCCAAAGCAGCGAGACAAAGTCCCGGGGGCTCCCCGCGTCCGAAGCACGATCCATCGCTGCTCGAGACCAAGCGGGCTCCGGCGTGCTGCAGGCAGGGAAGCGAGCCTCGAGCACAGGCTGCTCGCTACCAAGCAACATGGCACAGGGAGGGCTGATTTCCATTAGATGTACAGACAGGAAAGGTTCTGACCAGAACTTAGAAAGCTAAATGCAGCAAGGCGGAGGAGCAGGACGCGACAACTAGTTTCTAACAGAACGAAAAACCAGGGAGAAAATTCCGTATTAGAAGAACCAAGGCAAGCCCCAAACCAGGCGGATCGCTGCTTTCACCCACGAAATGGCACGGGGGGGACACACACCTCGCACCTGGCGCCTCCCAGCAATGCGAGGTGTGCCCGCAGGAGCCGGGGGGGGCCCAATCCTCCAGCCCGGGGCCAGCCCGAGCAGCTCCCGCAGAAAGTTGCCGGGGCTGCGGGAGGCAGAGAAGGAGCCGTCGGGGAACTTGGGGAGAGGCGAAGCCCGCTGCCCGACGAGGAGGAGGAGGAAGGCAGCGGCTGCTCCCGAGGCTGCACACCCTCGCCAGGCTCCCGTGAAAACGGACTGAAAGCGCTGGGGGGGGGGGCAGGAGCTGGGGTGATGCTTCCCCCGTACAGCCAGCTCCCCGGACACACACGGACACAACTTCCCGAGCTGCCGCACCCCGGACACCGCCGCGACCCCGGGCAGCTCCCAGCACAGAGCAGGGGGGGCTCGCCCCGAGGCTGCCCAGGGCCAGCCCGAGCTCCCTGCGGGCTGGGGGGGGGGGCGGCTCTGGGCGAGCTCCCCCTGCGGGAATTAGGAAGGTGGAGAAGAAGACCCCGGGCCCCTCACCTGCGAAGCCCTGTCCCTCCGCCTTGGGCAGGAGCTGCAGCAGGAGGAGGATCGCGGCGACGCCGGGCATCCTTCCGCGGGCTTCACCTGCCCCCCCCGGGGCCGCCGAGCCGCCGCCGCCCGCCCCGCATCCCCCGCACCGGCGGCCCCGGCAGCCGGAGCCGCGGCGCTGCTCGGAGGAGCCGCCGGAGTGGCGGCGGGAGGAGGCGCGGGGAGCGGCCGGGAGGCGGGCAGGGGGCGGGGGGGTCGGCGACGGGCGGGGGGGCTCCCCCCGAGCCGCCGCAGAGCCGGCCCCGCCGCGCTGGGGGCAGCGGGCAGGCACCCGGAGCCCCCCCCCCCGGCCCCCCCCCCCCGGGTTAAAACCTTCCCCCGCCGGGGGGGGTGCGGGCTCTTTCCTCCTCTTTTTCCTATTTTTCCCCCTTTTTCCTATTTTCTGTTCTCTTCCCCTTTTTTCTCCCTATTTTTCCTCCTCTTTCCTATTTTTTTCCTTTTCCTTCCACTCCCCTTATCCCTATTTTTTTCCCATTTTCATATTTTTTCCTCCTCTTTTTTCCTATTTTTTTTTAACCCAAGCCCAGCTGCGTGCACAAAACCCTGCTCTGGGCAGTGGCCGAGCTGCGGGGTCCTGCCCCTGTCCCCAAATCCAGGGGAGGTCCGGTGGGGGCTGCATCCCCCACCACAGCTGGGGGTACAGCTGCCCCCTGGCTAAAGCCAGGCCCCAGGAAGCTGCGGGTCACAGGGGGCTCCTTGTCGGCAGCGGCTCACTCGGCATTCAGGGCTGAAAATAGTAATTTTCATCATTATTCACTTTCAGGAGGGTTAACGGCTAAATACCAAGCCACGCCATGTACCACCGCGCTCGGAGGCTTTGTACACAGGCAGAGACACAATCTGGAGCAAAACGCTAAGAATTGCTTTCCACGGGCAACTTCTTCACCAAAAAAACCTGCCTGGTAAGCACAAAAATCAGGACACATCAATAGCGATCAGCCACCTGAGCTCGGATTTGCACGGCGAGGGGAGAGCGATGGCCACCTCGCCCGGGATAAAGCACCTCTTTAATCATCAGCACAACAGGAGATTATTTCCGACAGTAGCTCAACTTCCCAAAGAAATTCCAGCGCTGCTAGGTAGGCTTTTTTCCCCCGACCACTTGAGGTTTAATAGAACGCTGCTTCCTCATTAAAATTAATGCTGCTCTCGGGGCAGTTTCATCTCCCCTCTCCCTGTGCCTCCTCCAGCTCTTTGCTCTCCCTCCTCTCTCCCCCTCCGGCTGCCCCGGGCAGCCCGCAGCGGGCATCCCACCGACCAGCACCCCCAGCTCCCTGCTCACGGAGCTGTGCCTGCCAGCAGGACCTAGCCAGCAGTGCTGGGACCAGCCCGCGGGCTCCTTGTCGGCTGGGAGAGCTGCTCTGAGCTCTTAGGGCTCTCCTGCAGGAGCACCCCGATGTGCTGCTGGGTCCAGGTCCCTGCCCTGGGAAGGTGGCTGGGGCAGGGCGCTGCAGCCCCGCTCCTGGGCCCGGCAGGCTGAGCAGCGCGGCCACGGCACCCTGCAACAGCAGGGAGGGGACACCTGCAGACAACGCACTTGCCCCACTAACCAGCTCACCCCGAACAGGTAGAGAAGACACCAAAACCACCACAGCGTTGTCCAGGTGAGGTTTTAGCATTGCAAGATGTCAAGGTTGGCACTTTGAAGTCCCTGTTAAAGCATTTCACATCACAGCCCTGGTTGGGTCAGGTGAGAGCAGCTCCCTGCCAGCCAAACCCCACCAAACGGGGCCCTCAGGAGCTGCCGATGCCCCACCTGCTCCCCAGGGGAGGGAAGCAGCAGCCAGCAGCCACCAGTGCAGGTGGCTTCGAGTCCAGAGCACAGCCAGGGCTGGCACCTGCCTCCCACAATTCGTTCCTTGCCAAAGCGCACAGCACCGCTTCCATTGGCGCAACCTTCCTTTTGGAGAGCCAGCAGAAAGACCTACGAAGAGATGAATTTACGAGGAGATGAATTTCCTCTTCAAAGGGTGCACTTGTTCTGCAGTGAGCTATTTATTTACCCTCTCAGCAAGAGGGAAGAGAGGAGCTCCCCCGCCCACTGCTGTGGCCACGCAAGGGCAGCTCCATGGCTGCAGGGTGAGGGCCTCACACACCTCGCCCACGGGCAGGACCACCGCACCTCCACGCACACCAGACAGAAACAGGGCACAAGGGGCGCAGGTACCAGTTACTTCACAGTAGCAAAGGAGTGGAAACAGAGGCAGAGCTAAGTTTCACTAGCATCGAGCACCCCACTGAGACAGGGGTTTGAAATGTCTGAGCATCCTGCTCATAACCAAAGCCCCACCAGCCCCAAGCAGCCCTCCTTCACTGCACTGCAGTCCTTTCTGTAGGTGTCAGCATCACTTCAGAAATTACGGCGTGCCACGGGACAATCCCATAAACAAGCGTACACGTGCAGATAAAGGGAATCAGAGCACAGAGCAGAGGGACGAGGAGATGGAAAACGTCTCTAAGCTAAGTCACAGAAAGGATCCAGGCAATCAACCAGGGGTGAGCGGGAACTGCAGAAGAGACTCTCAAAGTGCTGAGAACAGAGGCGTGAACCACAGAGGTGATGTGGAGAGCTGAAGACAACAGGATCAGCGGGCAACTTGCAGAAAGCAACCCTAAATGAAGGGATCCCCACTTGTCTCCACAGAAATTCAAGCAGCAGCACAAGCGAGCCTGCAACGTGTTCAGAACAACAGCTCCATGTACTGATGTCCAAGGAGCTTAGGGAATAGAAAGCAGAGAAGCCTAAAACTTCTTCCAAGGAGAGGTGCAGAGGTGTTTACCTCAGTAAGTGTGCGTGACAGGTGATGTGAAGGCACTAGAGGATTGCATCCTCACCTCTACAATTAGTAACCAGAGAGGTTAGAAATGAACAGCCCCCAGGGCTCTGGAAAAAGGACTGTTTGGGAGGGACAGCCATGTCTTAAACACCCAAAAAGTGCAAAGAACGAACTTTGGCTGAGTTAAACACCTTATAAAAGGCTTGTCTGAACACAAATCCACTTTCTTGTGAGAAAGAAAAACAAAGAACAAGAGAAGATGCAGGCAGATTGCAGAAGTCGGGATAAAGTGAAGTTACGCAGATATTAGCGCAAAAGAGCCAAAGCCCGGTATGAATATTTCAGTTTGATTCCTGTTCATTACGATGCTGAGCCAGTACCAGCCTAATTGCAGAAGAGCAGACGCAGTACCCATACTGAGCGAGGGGAAGGGACGCGGCCAGTAACGGAGCCACGCGCCTTCAGCAGCATCCAAGGGCCTTGGCAGGAAGCATTACGAAGGAATAAGTTGAGCTCAACGAAATAGGTTAAAGTACAAGGATCGCATGGAAATTAAGCAAACCAACAGCCCACCCCCCAAATTAAACAGGTAATTTTGTAACTACAAGTGTGATCAGGTCACATCCGTCAAGATTTTACCAAAGCATCCAATGGAATGGCACAGAGAAAAACCAGCTTTACTCCAGAAAACAAACGCAGCGAGGAACTGCCCTAGCAGAAAGGCAGCAAGCAGTCTCAGGGATGTATGGTTAACATTAGGGTTCCTGTAGGAGCCTTGTTAAGGTTTAATTTTTAGATTAATGACACTGGTTGCCTTCCAATGAAGTGTACTGATGACACAGTCAACAGCCATCAGTAACGCAAGAGGGCTGGAATAGGCTTCAAGGCAAGGACAGCGTCTTTGAGGACTGGACAAACAGTAGGGGGATGAAATCCAGCCATAATATTAAAAAGTTGCATTACTGCAGATTAGCAATGAGAAAACATGCTGCAGACCAGGAATATATCCCTTTAAAAGGCACACCAAGTAGTTTACAGCCCTGTTTGAAGCTTGGGGGTTCACTCGGCTACGACAGCGGTTCAACAAATCAAACAAGCCAGGGACAAGCTGTGCTCCAAACCTGGCACTAGGCAGCAGTTAACACACATGATGATGTATGTACACGCATAAGCAGTGGCCTTCGCAGCTATCGCAAAGAAAAGCTTACAAAATGGTCTCCCTAAATCTTTCTGAGATAGCGTCCTATATGACATTACCTTGTAAAAATAGCAAAGAGGAGCTCTAATTCCATCCTGGGTGTACGTTAGCATCGCTTATTTTGCTGTTACTAGCAATTCAAGCAAGGTCTCGAGTGGCTTAAAAAAGAAAACATTAACATAAGTTCTAAAGTTTTCTTGAGCCTGTCGCTTGAGGCTGCTTGACTCCACAAAACTGTTCCCTTACTGTGTCAGATAAGGAAATGTAATCCTTCGTTTTACTCACCTGCACACGATGCAACCTGCCCCCGGAAAACAAAGTGCTGAACAACGGGCAGCACTGCCACGTTTTGGCATCGAATGCATTTAACCCCCAAGGAAAAAAAAATCAAAAAAATCTTCTCACGGACTTGAATCAATATACATTTTAGAAATATTTAACAAACAAACTAGTCTTTAAATATCCCAGTCTGCTACCAGGTTAAAACCAGAAACGTGTCCCCGGCAGCATGCAGCCTCCCTCCTGCCTCCAGCAGAAAGCCGGCTCAGGCGGTGGCCAGGCTGCTGCTGCCCCCCATAGACAACACAGCTCCGAAAGTACGAGGAGTGCTCTGCAACCTGTGCTGCTTTTAAGGATAGGAAAACATCTTTTTGCAGTTCAACGTACTTTTTTGGTGATGCACTGGACACAAAAACATGCCTGCAACACCAATACCTGGGCACAGGCAGAGTCCTAGAGACACCCGAGGAGCTTTGCTCCACATCCACATCGCTTCCCCCAGCAGAGCACAAAAATCCTCCTCTCCCTCAATATGGCAGATGTGATGCCTGGTACACCATCAGCCTAATCCAATTTGGAAAACTTCTTGTCCTCCCCTAGGGCAAGTATTACACAAATTTGCCAACACACGCCCCCCGTGCAGCTTGCTGTACAGAACTACCTGCTACACATCTCTTGCCGGTCAGCCAGAATCACGGGGGAGGGCAGCAGGTAAAGCTCCCCTGTAGCTCAAGGGGCAACTTGAAGTTTCCATTTCCTTCTATCGTACCCCAGAAATCTGGCTCTAGAGCGTGCTCTGCTAAGCTTTGGCTGTCACAGGTGCGTGGAAGGGCACTGAATAAAGGAAACCAGGAGAACAGCACAAGGTGGTGTACAGCACAAGGTGTTGTGTCACCTGCAGCTTCAACCCACCTGTCCTTCCATTTAAATTTATTATTAAGAACTGTCTCCAGCACTGTCTCCAACCCTCTGTGTTATGTGTGCCCATGCAGGCAGCCCACACGTTACAGACAGAAGAGCTCACAGCAGCCTAAGCTCAGCTGTTACTGGGGAGGAGACCCCTGCCCAGCTGCCTGCACCCTTCAGGTGTTACCTTGGTGGGAAGGAAAAACAGATGATGCATCAGCACTTTTGTAGGTAACCGTGTGCATAAATACAGACCCCAGCTGTCTTTTTTAATCTGGTTACATGATGAAATCATTAATCGATGTCAGACACATGGGCATTGATCTCTTATGCCTCATCCTCATTAAGTTTCTTCCTTTCTGAAGAGAAAAAACCCGAACTGCCCACCATCAATTATTCACAAATACAAGTTCACCTTTACACTAACACAATGACACTTTCCAGGAAATGCCAAAGCAGCCCGGACGTAGCAGTTTATCTTGACAATGGCTGTATCACGGAGAAGCAATATATTAAATAATGCAGGCAGACAAGCAAGCAGAAAGGTACAGCAAAGCAGCAGCGCTGAAAATGTCACACAGCCCAACAGCTCTTCCCCATTAGCTGGGGATTTTGAACCTGGACCCTTCCTGCATTATACAGGGGAACAGGGGCTTAAGTGTTGGTGTCCTCTGCTAAGTGTCTTTGCAAACGAAACACCTGTTTGAGACTGCAGCTCCAAAATTTAATAGATAATGCAAGTGCAAAGACAGCTGTAATGCACACCGATTGGTTTGGTGTCTGCAGTTTACCAGCGTGCTGTTTTTGGAGGGCTGAACAGCAGAAAAGACAGCACCTAGGTCTGTGCCCTGCCTGCTGGTGCCAGGGGGATGAGACCCCACGCGGGGAGAGGCGATATTCCCTCTGGGAAACACCTGAACACCCTCAGTGGAGAAAGCTCATCACACACAGGTCCAGGTAACAGGGACAGAGAAGACAAAGCCAGCCAAAAGGGAGCCCCCGTCAGCAGCGCAGCTCAGGGAACGTGGAGAGCAGGAGCGGATGCACAGCCAGGCACGAGGGGATTCAGCAGCAAGCACCCAGCGTAGGTGCTGCAGCGCTCGCAAGAAGCCACTGTGTTTGCTGAAAGCAAACCTGGAGGACAAGGCTGACGCTGAGGGAACACGGTGGGCAGGCAGAGATTTGCTTACCTTTTGTTAAACCAACACTTTCCAGATTAGCAAATTTCCAGTATTTCAGTAAGTCGATGATTCCAACTACTAACAGTGCTTCCATGGTAAAGAACAAAGACGAGGGATGCTGGTGTCATTACTGCCATCTTCTGACTCAGTAGTACCTTGAGCATATTTTCCACTTAAAATATTTTTCCAGCAATTGTTATTTTTAGCAGTTTTCAGAAGCACTGCACAGGTACAGCTCATGCTCTACCGGGATTTCATTGCGTGCACACGCTGTGATGCATCCTGAGCACCAGTCCTTAACACTGCTCCTTTTTCCCATTAAAGTCCTCCATGAAAGTTATATCTGATGCAAAGTTTTCTTGTATTAACACTGAAATAGGGATCTGGATTGCGTAGGGATCACCAGCACACGGTTACATTTATTCTACATAACTTTCCAGAGGATGCTGCCAGCAGACGGGGAAGCAGGTGCCTTTTCGTTAAATCACAGGGTACGGGAACAGCTCCTCCAGGCAGGGCACAAATTTGTTGCTCATCTTCAGAAACAGCTGTCGAGTTTGTCAGCTGTAAGGAAGGGAAGCCACGTGGTTGCATTCCAGCTAAGTCTACTCCAGTGGTTCCTGGAGCGCTCAGCAGCATTAACAGCGCTCCATTAACCAGCATTTCTAAAAGTTTCTGGTCAAGGTACTTCAGGATCACTTACATTTGGGAAAGTGATCTTATTGGAGTTCAGATGCAACTTCTCTGCTTTTGGGAGCTTTCTGCCCCCAGATATGACGACCAACCTCACTTACTGCCACAGCGGAGGTAAATAACAGAACTGGGGCGATCACACGAGCACCTCTGGATCAAGCCATATTCCCCCGCCCAGTACAGGTTTTTACCTTTCTCCACAGACCTTTTTCTTTGAAATAGAAACTTTTCCTAACCCTTGTGCTTCAGCCTTGCATCTAGACATGCCATTAGTCCATCCCTATAGCAGAGGGGATTCTGCTTAGGAAAAGGTGACAGAATAAGCCATGCTGAGACACTGCTCTCTTGGATACAATAAATACCCCATTTACAGGGAAAAAATAAGCCAGCTGAGGTACCTCAGCAAACTGGAACACAAAACCCTACAGATATTTGGAGCTTCCTAGAATTTGTGCCAGCTTTTTTCCAGCTCTGTGCTAACGTGAATCAGCCCTCACTTCTTCACTCAGTCTCCTTACCTTAACTCCCCTCACCCTGCAATGCATTTCCTTCTGCACCCTCCCTCCCCCTTTATTTCACTCACCTCAGGTGAACGTACCAGGAATAACAGACCTCACACACCACGTGCTGCCACCACTCTTACAGGGCTCAGCCCAACACAAGCCAACAATCAAGAGCCTCGCTGCCCTGGGCTGACAGGGGGGGGTGAGCACAGGACTGCCCCCAGGGGACGGCTGCGGTTGGAGGGCAAATGGATTCGTCCCAGGAAAGAGCCTCAGCCTTCCTCCAGCAGCAGCACGTTGAGCCTGGAGGTGGAAGCTCCAGAGGACATCAAGCAGGGCATAGGAACAGGGGCTGGGTTAAACCAAGCCATGGCACCACGGGTACTTTGTCACGTCTGTCCTGGAAACTGGGGCTTCTCTGGCACAGAAACCCCATGGATACAATGCTAAGGGTAACGGGCCCATCAGGAGCAACCCCAGTAAGCGATCCGTAATTAACGTGAGGACTGCCAGAGGAGGACAGGGCAACCAGCGCTTCTGTCCCCATTCACCGAGCGTTCAGGCTAACGCTCACACAGTGCTGCCCCAATAAAGCCAAACAGCTCCTCCTTAAGCCAAGTAATCAGGTAGGAAGAATGCTGGGTGGTACCATGGCCAAAGCTTATTAAGGAGGAAAAAAGGCTCAAGCAGAAATACGAAGGATGATTGTAAGAATTTGACTTATTGTAACTCCCAGCAGCAAATCTGTTGATAACTTGTGATTATTAAATTTATATTCAACATCTACGTGTATTTTCCAGTTACCCTGGTACCAACACTACTTCAGCTGTTTCTTTTATCCTTATCTTCCCTTCTAACCCTAAAAATCAAGGTAAGGGAACCAATGACCACAGCAGATTTGACTCTAGCTAGCATTACCTGAAAGTTATTCCCCCCAGCACATCAGAACAAGTGTGATCAATCACAGCCTGCTCCTGTACTGTCTTCCCCTCCCAGAAATCACAAAATCCCACTGATTCCACAAGGTATATTCAGAGTCTATACCCAGATTCCCCAAAGCATTTTGCACAAAGTCCCAATTCAGCTAAAAAATAACATTAAAGTCCATTTAATTGGTGAAGAGCAAAGGTCGCTGAGCACTAACAGCTCCAACTCACCAAGTTCATAAAAGCAAGGTTTGCCAGAACAGGGCAGAGAAGCAAACTCTCAGCACTTCGTGAATGTGACCCTTTGGCAGGTTTCCCACTTCCATTCTGCAGGTAAAAAAGCAGTACCTGTCGCTGGACTACATGGATGCACCACAGAAGTGATCGATATCAAGAGCTCTCTGTGAGAAGACCTAGAGCACTAGTGAGAGAGAGAAGTTACTCTAAAACAAAACAGTTGTGTTCTACTTTACAATGAGTGTTAGCCCATAGCTAATCACAGACTGATTATTTTCATATGGGCTGTAGCTGAGGGACCTGAACCCACACAAAAGAAAGCCGAGTACGCACAGGAGGTGTAAACCTTTCCTTCTGTGCAGCATGCTCAGTGCTAATCCCCAAAATATGCTGGTGAATTGTGACTAAAGGGTCGTATCTATTGCATGTTCAGTCAGGAAAGCAGAGAAGCATATAGCAAAGTGTCAAAGACTTGAAATAAATCTCCGAGCACCTGTTGTCACAATGAATTGCTTACGAAACTCATCTAAGACGAGCTGTAGAGAAATGTAAGCAAACAACGATCAAGTATTTGTTAGGAATTTACTACAGCAGCACAACTTAGCATGAACTTTATCAAGTATTCAGAAAATATAAAAAATAGAATTACCGTATCTTCATCTCCTGCCCCTCAAAAACGACTAGAGTAAGACGTAGCAAGTACTCCTCAGGGTTCATTAAGGCCATATTTTCTCCACGGTGCTGCAGCACTGTGTCATTAGCCGTCATTAGAAGAGACAAACGGTATCATACAACAAAGCTTTATTGCTTTGGAAAACAAAAGGAGTAACTTTTTCATGCCAATAAGGCACCAGAGAAGAAGTGCAGAGAGCTCAAAAAACACCTGTCCTTTTCTTAACCTCACCTGCTTTGACTGTCCCACCCCTTGGCACTGCCCACCTCTAGCTGAGGACAGCCAGCCATCACAGATGAAGCCTCAGGAGTAGCACAAGGTAGGAGCCCCCAGCTCCTCAAGCTACACATGTTCTTGATCTCCCCCCTCAAGTTACTGTTCTTGATCTGCCCCCTCTGAGTGCCTGAAACCCTCTATAACCATCTCAACCAAACACCATTCCAGTGGCCGACCTGCTTTGGCTGCTCAGACCAGAACAGCCCCCCGGCCTGAAGGAAGCAGGCAAGGTCAGATTCCTGGTTTGCCTTCCTGCTCCTCTGCAGGCTGTAAGCTGGGCTCCCCCAGTCAGCAGCATTAGAGGATGTCCTACAGCGAGGGCAAACAAAGGGACCTTGGCTTGTTATGAGCCTGTATCTCCCACTGAAGTCCTGTAGCTATTCTAATTATAGCTTTTAAAAATAAAGCTAAAATATAGCTATATACCAGCAGCTGAGGTCAAGGAGCATCATCCCACACAACGGACCAGTGAATGCAGCCTGGCATCAGGCACTGTACCCAGCCCAGTAGAAAAAGACGCTTATATTTTGAGGCTGGACTTCATAAAACTATTAAAAGAGCTGCCCATTTCAGATAAACATGTGAATACATTTAGCTTTTCAGCTTCCTAAGTAATCAAGTGTCTTTGCCTTAGTAAGTGCTTGTAAAGCAATCAAGAACTGACACAATAACCAAATGTTTCCCTAATACTAATTATGATTCTTTAGAAAAAACTCCTCTAATGCTAATTTTCTACTTGAAAGCCAGTCTTGCTAGTTATTAGATATTCTCCTTGCTATCGCTATCAGTAAATTATTAAACAGCTGACCAGGCTTTGTTTTAAAATGATTCTCTTATGAAGCTCCCTAATATATTTACCATGAATACTGAATGATTCTGAGGCCTCTAAGGACACATGAATGATTTCTATTTACTACCTTTAGCAAAAAGCTTGTGTAATTAGCAGCAGGAATTTCACTTGAATCACTCGAAGCTACTAGTGATACCTCCAGTTCACTTGCAGAAGGGTCTCAAAGAGTAAGACAACAAAAGCTCTAAGCTTTTAATGGGAGAAAACATTTCAGCCTGGGAAGTCACAAAGTGGCCGTGCACTCAGATGTGTGAAGAATCAGTCCCCTACCAGGAGCACGGAAGGGTCTCCATAACCAGAAAGCATCAGCCTTACCACCTAACAGAGAAGTTTTATTGAGCTCCCTATAAAAGCATCTAACCTCACTCTCAGCCCTCCTGCTACCAGGCTGTATGCCTATTGTACTCCCACTCAAATTAAGAATAAATTCCTCTGGTTATATACATGATATATAGGTATACCTACAGGGGTTTTGTTAAAGCTGCTTTTTCAGCCAGCATCCTTTTGCACACACTCAAGCACCTACCTTTCTAATAACCCTGCTAAACAGAGCAGCACTGTTATCTCCATTTTACAGATGTCAAGTGGACAGAGGTCAAGTTCTTCCTGCACACAGATGAGGTACGCGGCAGAACTAGGATTAAAAACTACAATCATTAGTGCGATTACAACGCCATCAGTATCCTCATGGGCTTACGGGCCACAGCAGTCAAACAAAAACCAAGGAATGAAAACAGCAAACCATCATAGTTCCTCTTCCAGAAGCCCAGCTTGCACTAAGCACACAATATATAGAAATGTTTTAATTATTTGTTTACAGCAGCCACAAACAGATGGGTTTTCCATGCATCTGAGTCATTTCACAGGACAGATGCAGGCAGCAATCTCACCACTTTCTGAAAGCAGCTCGCTGCAGTGATTTCATACTTGGGGTTTCTTCTTGTACTGTTGGTTAGCTTCAACCCACACAGATCATCCAGGGCAATCCTGCCTGCAGCTGACAGTCACACTGCGTAACAAGCTGGAGTGCCACAATTTGGGTACTATTAACACAGAGCAGCATTCCATTAAAACAGCCACTTTTCAGGCATGCATATTCTAAATCTCATTAAAGAAAAATCACGTCATGAGATCTCATGAAACAAGAGTCATGTAAAGGAACTCAGAAGCAAGAGCTCTTCACGAGCATATTTACAAGTTAACATCTGCAGAAAAAACCTTGACCATTCATCCAGTGTTTGTTGCACTATTCCTGTCCCTGTAAGTAACTGTAGACACCGGTGCAGTTGAAACCACTGAGCATTGCGCACCCAGGAACCTAAAAGGAGTGCTGCCATTGATTTCAGCAAACACAAGAATTCAGATTGGATGCTTAAGAAAGAAACACTACCCTTGGCCAGGATTTTATCTTACCTTTGACTTGAGGATCAAATCTACAAATCCGCTTTCCAAACAAGCCATCATACATCAAAAATGAAAACAAAACTCAGCTGTACCAAACTCAAGGTCCCAAAAAACCCACCACTACCAGACATGCACTAAGCCTCAAGGCCTTTGGTTTATTTATTTATTTATTTTAAGTCCACCTTCCAAGGAACAAATTCATATTGATATAATGCCACCAAGTTCTGCTATGCCGTGAAAAATATCAGCCCAGGAATTGTGAAGTTGAATGTTCTAGCTCAGCACTCAATATTTTGGTAGCTGTAGTAATTGCTTTCTGTTGGAGCCAGAAATAAACCTGTTAAGTCTTCAGTAAAAGCAATACCATGACGAGTGAAGTTGTAAAAGCACAACTTCCAAAATCTCTGTAATCAGAGAAGTCTCTGATGGGAACGCTTTGCTAACAAAGTGTAATACCCGTACAAGCGAGTGCCTTTCCAGGTAGGCGTTTCACCAAGCTCTGACTGCCCTGGCCAGCAGAAAGGGATTCCTTCTATTTCACCCACTTAACAGGTCCCCACTACGGAAAGGGCAAAACAAGCAAGGAAGAGCAGGTGATATTGTCCAAAACCTCCACCTATGTGGCACCCCCATTACAGGATCTCAGTCTAGTTAGAAGTATTTAACTTTCCCCTCCCGTGACAGGCTAACCGTTTCTGGCTTTGAGGTTAAGCAAGTCATAGGTAACACCTCACAGACTGAAATAGCAGCAGCAGAACAGCTGCTGGGAGGCAGAAACCTTCAGTTCTGCTTCCCTCTGCAGATAGACAAGATTTCCTCTGAACTTAAGGGCAAACCCACAGCACAAAACAAGGTTTACAAGATCCGTTCACCCCACTGATAATGGGGGATTACGTACTCCTAACAATGACAGGCAGTAAAACCTCAGCCCTCTGCAACACCCAGCACCTCTTCCACCCCAAGCCCCAGACACCCCGAAAACAGGCAGTGCAAAGCGTCCCATCTAGAGCGACCCAGTTTATCTCCCCATAAAGCACAGGGGTTTTGTGCTCCGTGGGGTGAGTGATAGACAGCTGACTGTTCAACACCAGAAAGTAACAATTTACAGAAGTGGATGGTTACAATTCTGGAAGTGATCACAGAGCCAGGATTTTCTCATTGAAAGTCAACAGCACTTAGGCACATATTCATGACGTTTGGAAAAAAGAGAAATTAGGCTGGGAGTTCAGAGAGACCCAGAGGTAGCATTAAGCTTCCACTAAATCCCAAAGTTAAGATGAATTCCCTTAGGTGACATTAAAAAAAAAAAACTTCTTAAAAGTTGATTTGCTCTAAAACAATGTTTTAAAAGCAGTTTCCAGCATCAGAATTAATGGCTAGCCAACACTTGCCTATCACGTGTAACAGATCAGCTGTACATGGCATCGCAGCAATAGCGAGCTGCTTTCTGCCCTCCCTCCCCTCAGAGCAGCTTTATCACCACCACCCCTGACGTGGTTAACAAGGAGCCGACGTCCCTCTCAGCAAGAACCGGGAGAGGAAATCCATCCTGCTTCAGCTAAAACCAGAGAAAGCAGGTCAAAATAAAACTAAACATTTCCAAATGAACAAAGGGCAGTTGATGTATGTTAAAAGCTACAAAAACGTAGAATAACCGAGAGGAGAATCAAAAGACACTAGGGAAAAATCACAGTTAAAGGGCTGAGTATGATAAAGTTGTCGTTTAAAAGCATAATGGGATTATATAATGGGCATAGGCCCATTACTGCACGGGAAGGGTAAAGTTATTAATGACAACAGGAAAGTTCAATAAATATTTCTAGTTTGCATTTAGAAAGGAGCAGGAGGATGTACTCGCATCACTTGAGAAAGATGAAGCACTTCATTCTGCAGTTGCAATCAAGAGCAACTCAGAAGGGATAACAACAGGAACTTACTGAAAACACCCTGGGGCACGTTTGATGCCCTGGTACTGATTTTAATACATCTCCAAAGGCTGATAGCATCACACCAACAGCAAAATGACTCAGCTTGCACAAATGGGTAAGGTCTGGGCTAAGTCTTCAACAAAAAGGAAAAAATAGCCCTGACTACTTATCTGAGGAAGAGTTATGGGACAGGAATTTACAGGAACTTGGGCTGAGTCCCACTCATAAAATTGACCTCGACAGACATATTCCAAACGTTCAACATGATATATTCCAAATGTATTTGTTTTAATGATGCGCAGCATCCCTGCTGCAGAATTGATACCATAAGCTATAACGAAAGAACACAGTAAGCAGTAGGAAGATGATTGCTTTGATTGCTCCCTCAAAATGGGGGTGATGCAGGAAACCGTTCCGATTGAGTTGTAATAGAGTTCTCCAGCAACAGACAGTAAGCACATCAAACAGCATCACATTTATCAATAGCCTGGTATAAACCCAAACACACTGACCCCAAGTGCTTGAAGGAATGGTAAATGACGATGGGAAGGGCAGTCACGTAAAGCAGCCTGGAGAGTTTGCATCGGCCCATCCACTCCCACAAAGTTCCTTTAGTGCTATTTAGTAATTTGGTACTACACATTACTTCTAGAAAGGGTGTCAGTACTTGAGGAACGGCAGATTCTGCTCAGGAAAGCAGTCAAGAAGGACTATAGGTGAGTAACAAAACCAGTAACAAAGCTACCCAAGCAACTTTAAAGCAACGAGGCTCCCCAGGATATATCAAACAGAAAACAGCAAGTTAAAAAAAGTCAGCAGTCGCTGAACCACAGCACGCAGCAGAGCAGACACTGCTAGTGGAATGGTGAAAGCTGATGGCCACAGTCTGTGAAAAAAGAGAGGTGGTATGGCAAGTATCAGAACAACTGTTTTAAACCACAGCAGAGAGTGCCTTATGCTGGATATTAAGACAGATCAGTCTGTTTATTTCATCAAAATGATTGAAAGGGACTTGATTACAGATGTGTCCCTGGGGGCACGATATCAGCTACTAAAGATCTTACTGCAATAGAAAGAGACATGACAAGAAGCCATCTTTGGAAGGCCAAGCCAGGGAAGTTCAGATGTTGGGCGAGTTCTGCTCCCCTCCCCAGCATCCAACCACTATGGAATAATTCCCCACACCCCCATTCCCACCCTTAGCAAAAACTGCACCTTGCAGTGCAGAGCAGCCATCAGGGATGCTGTATCAGGTGGCTGAAAACTGGGCTGACAGCTTAACTCTTAAATACAGCACACGGAAACCAACGTGGATTTCTCCAGTCAGCAAGCTTACATCTACCAGAACACATTACTCTAGGCCCAAGGAACACAGGGTATTGCCTTGATGAACAAAACTGGTTTCAAGATTAAGTTTCTCTATTGAGAAGCTAGAACTATACACAGAGTAAGTTCACAAGCATCCTATTACTCTCTCCTGTACCCGTTTGTAAACGCACGGTGCTTTGTCTCACTTTGCCCAGCACGCAGCGCCTTTTAGGAAGGAAAAAAGAAAGGAGCCTGTGACACATTTCTGCACCTTCACGAAGACATATTTTATATCGCTAATACCAACCTAGCGAGAAGACTCAGTAGAAATAACAAATAATAAAGAGCAATCAGAGCATAAAAGCTCCCCCGACTTCAAAGTTCACCCCCGCTCGCCACACGGTGCCTGCGCGCCGCGTTCCCCCTGCCCCTCTCCCCCAAGCCCCGGCTCAGTCTGCTGCGCGCCAAGGGCTGTCCCAGAGGCTTCAGCTAGGCACATACACCAGATGTTCAGCTCATTTATAAATGCTGTATTTTCCAAGCAGGTGTATATTTCTTTTTTTTAACTCTATTTGGACTCTTTTGTAGCATCTTACGTCTGGAAGATTCGAGGCACACTGCAGGCACTGACTGGGTACATCCACAAGTGCATTCGTCTACCTTCCTTCTCCAAACTCCCACTCTGCTCAGAACAGGACTGAGGAACGCTGTTTTAGGAATATATTTCAGTAGAGCACAGGGTGCTTCGCCAGAATTTAGCCTCCCTGTCAGCCCTCAACTGCAATGTTGTACAAGCTGGGCTCCTGGCAAAGGCAAAGCCATTAGTATTAACGGCAGGATCCTCGTGCTGCAGAAGCAGTTCACAGCATGCCAGCATTGACCTGCCACTCTTTTTCCCAGGCCCCTGCCTGTACAGCACCTGCCTTCACTGGAGCCTGAGACCAACTCTGGTGGGCCAAAAGCTGCAGGATGTCACAAACGGGGACTTCCAAACAGTGGTTTGCAGAGCTCTCTGGATCCAAGAACCATTTCTAACACATCCCTAAAATGCACCATTCCGTGTCTGTTCTCACTGGCACTTCTACTGGAAATTTCTAGAATACATAAATTAAGATTAACAGCAGATCAGTGACAGACAAGGGTTCTTCCTACGGCAGCTCAGCCACTTACAGACTTGAACGTGATGGGCTTAAGTTGACAGTAAGGAAGAGAATGCACTCCTGATCTTCTCCCTCCTCTAGTCCTACCCCAAAAATTTCACCACTGTCCTGACAGCTTCTCAGCCCCCTCTTGCAGAAGTTTTGCTTGCCTTTTACCATTTCAGCTGCTCACCAGATTAAGACTGCTTGGTTCAGACTCTAGGAGCAAACCTGCACCTTGGTCAGCACATGACTGGTCCCAGATCTTCTGGAAGTTGGCATTTCAAAGTTATCACTTCTGCAGCAAAACTGCTCTTCAAACAAAAGCACTGACTTCAAGCCCCTTTGTACCCACAGCTGTTCTAGAGTCAGGGAGTAAAAGGAACACTTCCTCAGTACCCCTTACCTTGTCCTGGCACTAGAAAGATACTCTGTAGGATACTCTGTAGGCTGCTGAGCTTGGGAAGGATAAGGACAGCTATTCATCAGTAAGCCACAGGCATCCCAACTTTTTGCTGAGTTCCTGAACTTCCACTCGAGATGAGATGGATCTGGCACCTTCTGCAATGCTGGATTTTGATTTGCTTCTGAGGTAACCCCTGGGGTAGCAAAGCAATAGTCAGGAATAAGAGATTTATGCCTTGGAGGGGCACAGAAAAAAAAGCAACACTAGAGTGAATCCAAGGAGCAAGAAGACAAAGCTGCCTGCGCACTCCAGGGTAGGTCCTGTGGGTGCCCAGGAGAGCTGCTGCACGTCGTCAACTGATGAACTGGATTTCTACTGAATCTTTAACTAATTTCTTCTCCATATAAAAGTAGCAAGATAAGTCACCAGTTAAATCGACTAAGCTTTTAACAGCAAAAATAAATTGAAATAAAAATCACAAGGACACTTAAAATATATAGCGCATGCTATGGAATCATCCTGTGCCCTTAAAAAAATTCATCTAAATAAGCATTAAGAACAACGATAAAACTTGATACAATTCACGAACAGCCGTACTTAGAGTCTCCATGAAGACAGTCATCAGGATCTCCGGGCTCTTATCCAGCGTAAGAACACTGACCTGTTGACTACCCTGCTCTGTAAACTTCTAGGCTTTCTTACCAACAAAAACAATAGAAAAGGAAATGGTCAAAGAATTTATTTAAAGAGGTACTGAATTACTTCAAACAGATAAACTCAATATGTGTGAGGATTTTTGAAAGCTTACAGGGAAACCAAATCTTGATTTGAAAGAAAAATATCATTAGAAAACGGTGATATTTTAAGAGACTAGATTAATATATTTGGTATTTTGAGAATAGATTTAGCAATGCAAGAAAGTTAAAAGGAGAAACTGAAGGCTGCCTTAAAGCAACAAGGAAGGAAAACACATGGTGGGCTGTCACTTGTGCTTTAAAGTCCCTTTCATCCGAGACAAACACTGACACAGGCAAGCGGCTGCTTGCAGGAGAATATGAGCAGAGAGACCCCTCACATTTGAAGGACATGCA
The DNA here is from genome assembly GCF_011077185.1 of Oxyura jamaicensis. NCBI lineage: Eukaryota > Metazoa > Chordata > Aves > Anseriformes > Anatidae > Oxyura > Oxyura jamaicensis. The sequence goes on from NC_048912.1 coordinate 4,164,876, forward strand.
TCCACAGGATGGCTCTTTTACTGCACTTACCTAATTAAACTGTGTAGTATAATGAAGCTGAAGTGTGGTAACTGTGACCCAATTCAGACATAGATCGGTACGAGCATACATTCAGTCTGCATATCCTTACACACTGCAGACAATACAAAAATTTGTAGCCAGCTCTGTGATACAGAGATGTCCACAACGCTGTGTGTTTGTATGTACTGATAGGGAACAGCTACAAAAACCATGCAAGATGTCCATTGGTGCCATGGCTTCAGGCTAAATTACACTTGCAATGGCATTTGCAATATAAAGCACTGAAGGAGTACTTACATCTTCTGCTTTAATTTTTGCCATGCCTGACTTCAGAAGATGCAGAGGAGAATAATCCAGCAGCACAGAACAGCCTGCATTAGTCAGGGTCTGAGCAATTAGCATCCTTAATAAAAACTGCTTGAGGATAAGGTATATTTGGAGGCAAAAAAATTCAAATTATCTAATTTTGATATGCTCAGGATTCAAAGCAAAGCTTCCTGCTGCCTTCAAAGCATCACTGAATGTCAGTAAGAGGAGAAAAGTATCGCTGTGTCTCCTGTTACAACATACATTCATTACCATCTATTCACTCAAATGTCATGTTGTTCCATCCTCTCATTCCTCCTCCTCCTCACCCCTTCCTCCCCCACCCCCCAGAAGTAGCCGTCTGATCAATGCAGTTGTGCAATTTCTGCGCTGGAGACTTGAGGCAGAGTCCTGCACAGTCCTGCAGCACGGTGGAAGGGTGTGTGCCCGCATGTACGCGTAGTACAGAACAGAGCATATAATAGAGATAACCTTACAGATGTTAGATTTACCCCGCTATGATATAAAAGCAAAAAATCACATTGTATTTCCAGCAGATAGCACCACTTACACCTGGTGATGTAAATCACAGCACCACGGAATGACATTACGGAGCTGCACAGGGTCGCTCACTTTACACAACTGTCAATAGTTACAATGCCAGGAGTCCAGCAATAGATGAGCGTGTAATGTATTCTGAGCTACAGGGCTTGGAAAATTTACTGAATCTATTCCAGCTATTGAATTGTCATAAAGAGCTCTGTCAGACTGATGACATTCATCAGACCAGCCCGATCTAGCAAATTTATACGTTATCCTTTCCCTTTCTTCTACTAGCAGAAGAGCATCACTAGGGATGGAGAACATACCAGCACGTAGATGGGTACACTTAGCCTTGAATTCCTCTCTCAATTAGCCTCTAATCCTACCCCAGCACAGGACTGAGTCAGGGAAAACAAAGACGTGAATAGAGATGAGCACCTTCCACTGAGACAGCCCCAGATGCTTGTCTTGGCCAAGTACCCGGCTTTCTAGGAAGAGGAGGAAGGAACAAGAACAAAAGCACGATACATCACAGCAGGGTGAAGATCATACCTTAATCATCCCCCCAGCTTTTGGCCAGCTGGGAGAAAAGGTTTATTGCAGAGGAGAGACCTGTTGGTTAGTAATGCTATTTTGAGACTATGAGAAATGGCACCGATAATTGGCAGCCCATTTTTAAGGGCGCGTGAAGTCAACTGACTTGCCCGCTGCCAAAGGGAAAGCAAGCAATAAGCTTAAAAACACAAAAACCTACAAGTTGTGGCTCCTGGCCCCTGCGAGCGCTACAGCACCGTACCCCACACCCGTAAGACAACGTGGCTGCACCTCTGCTCAGACCGGGGGCAAAGCTCCATCGGCTCTGCTGCTGGAGCTGCAAGAGATAAAGGATCCACGGGGAAGGATTAAGGGCTCGTCTGTGCCAAGTGCTGCTTCCTTCCCCAAAACGCTGTCAACTTACTACAAGGCAGAACAACTGACTGAAAAGCAAACATGGGGCCTGGGGGAAGATCACAGCAGGGTGACGAAGACGCTTGCCCAGCTCATCTTCGTTCTTCCAGTATGTCAAACCAGTGCCAGGGAAGTAGCAGCTGCATTTCAGCACCCAGGTTGTTCTTCAGCCAAAAAACGTGCTGCAAAATAATTCATGCGGGCAAAATTCCCTCTCTGCAAAGCAGCGGTATCTTTTGTGTGACAGCACGCACACAGTGCCCACAACTCACCCGACACCGAGCCTTGCCCCACTGTATAAAGGTTACAACCATTTCTTGCGATGTGGACGCAGACATCAGCACACCGCTCGGACCTCGGGGGAGGTGGCACCTGTGTGCACACAGCTTGGTTCCAAGGATCTCCTGCAGAACAGGCAACACGAGCCAGGAAGGCTTTAAAACACGTTGATAACTGCATACATGGCAGGAGATGATACAAAGGGAGCGTGAAAGCTGGCTGCATTTATCGGAAAGGACAAAACAGTTGGAAGTATTTCCAGTTACGGAAGTTCTACTTTAAGAACTTTGTCATTTCAATTTTTTCTTCTACACTTTGTGGTGCTCTACATTTTGCAAATTCTTATCTCTTCAGCCCAATGCCACAGGCTACAGGTCTGGAACATAGCCCAGTTCCCATTTTAGTCATAACAGAAAAAGGAAAAAAAAAATCATGTCACAGCAGAGCTAAGCACTGCCACTTCCATCCCCATAAGGCTCTGCAGGATCTTCTGGTTCACTGAGCACATGCAAATCTGAGGGGCATCTTCTGGTGCTGCTGCCACTTCCTCCTCCATCAGCACTGCTGTTATCTGTCTGAGGAACTCCGGCTGAGGCCAGCAGCACGGCAAGTTGCTGGCTGCCAACCAGAGAACAGCAGCTCTGCAGCCGACAAAAGCCCGGGGTCCATTCCCTTGTACCCCCGGGATCCTCCGCCGCAGCTGGCGGACAGCAGAGCAGAGCTGTCCGTAGCAGAGCCCAGCCCAGCAGGGTCACTGGGCTGCCCTCCTCTGCCCTGGGCGGCTCCCAGCAGCTCGGGGGGCTCAGCAGAGCCATGAGATCAGGTCTCAGCAGGATCTGCTTGGCACTGCTTCCTTTCTAGGCAGGTTCACAGCAAGTCATAGCAGTTTATAAGCTCCAAGTGTAACAGAGCTCCTCCGCGGGCTTCACACGAGCTCCCGTGCTCAGTGCTGGGGGGACGGGTCGGGCACAGCCTCCCACATGGCTTCATGCTGCTGGTGTCCCTGATGCGGGAGGGACAATCATTTCTTCAATACATGATAAAGCTCTTGAGATCTGAGTGTTATCCTGTTCTTGTAAAGACGATTCCAGCACCGTGTCCATAGCCAGAGCTGCCTCCCACCCTTTCCAGGTTGCCACACGCCAGCAGCCCCCCTCAGCTTACCCACCAGCCTCATCGGGGCCGTGCCCTCTGCAAGGAGCCACAGCACGGACCTGCAGGGAAAGCAGATGCAAAACAAAGCATCGAGGGGAGAGGAGGAAAAGACTGAACAAAGTAAGAGTCCTTGTAAAGCCAAGAAATTACTGCCTTCATTGTCTCTCTTTATTCCTACGCTCCTAGGGACAGTAGAAGAGAAATAACTGTAAGTGTCCTTCACAGGGTGCTCGCAGCACAACAAAGCCGTGCTTTCAGGGCCTTGGTTAACCCGTGCCTGGGCCAACTCTTTCAAACCGAGCCAATTTGGACCGGCTTCACACAGACATCAGATCCACTCGTGGTGTAAGAGCACAGCCACAGGCTGCAGACCAGGCTGTTCGGCCTCCCCACGCCGCAGCTCCGGGCAGTCCCGGTGTGCCCCGTGCCCCAGCTCCCTCAGCCGAGGAGCTCTCCTTTCAGGCAACGCAAAGCCAATCACTTCCTAAGAAGCAAGAGCTCTTAGGATTTTCCTTGACATTTTCATTCATTCTTGTTATGCACAGACAATGCCACCTCTTTAGAGCTACACAAAAAAATATATACAGTACATCAGAGCCTGCTTTATGCAGGGCACTTTCACACCGCAGCGATCATTGCACTTAAGGACGTGCTATCAAGCAGCTGAATATCCAAAATATTATTTGTCCTCTGCTTTTCACAACCGTTCCAATGCAAGACCACATGCGGCGTTTGTTGTCTATCGGGTCCCTCCACGATGCTTACATCTCTCCCCACAGCTCCAAGGGTTTTGTTCCTTAATGTGATGCACGGCCCTTCCTTCCCATGGCTCGGTCCATGCCATGACCACCAGCCTCCCCTGCTCCATGGAAGCGGCATCCCTCCCTCACTGGAGGCCACTGTTTAACATTAGCACAGGTTTTTGCTGCTTTGTTCAATTTGTTTGCTTGTAAAGGAGCACTTTTGCCCTGCCTCCACGAGCATCGCTCTCGCAGCAGCCTGACACAAAGTCTATTGCATGATGTATTAGCCCTCAGTTATGCTCCTCTCCTTGTATGCTTTAATAATTCTACATTAGGTAGAAGTGACAATATAATCCCTGGACTGATTTTACCACTCTCGCATTGAAAGTTAGTAAAGGCGTTGTGGTTTTTTAGACCCCGTTCTGTGCCTCAAAGACCAAATGCAATGGTTACTCTCAGCAGCAGCTCCACAATCTGGTTTATGCCTAACCAGCATCCTGTGAAGCTACACAGAGACCACAACATGAAAGGAGTTGGGCAATCAGGTGTCTGCGTGTCAGGAACTCTTCTTCAACATCCGAATATCAGCCAGTGCTTGGCTTACCAAAGGAGACACTTCAGAAGACCTGTGCTACCTATCCACAAGGAAGGGCTGAGCTTATTATATCAGCTTTGACTGTTGTTGAGCGATGAAGTGCGTTATCCCAGCCATCACTTCTGCATGAAGCAGCCAGCCCTGCTGGGCACCTGGCCACCACGCTCCATGCCACCACAAGAGCTGAACGTGAAATCCAGTCCGCAGCTGTCAACTCAGCACCAGTAGCAACTGCACCACAAATCCTACCCCACATATCCAACGCAGGTGTGAAAAGGAGCAAAAGGCTTCCCAGACACTGCACCCCACTGCTGGGGGAAGCGGCTGTTCTCAGCGCACCCCCAGGCACTTTTATAGGTATCTCAGAAGCTCAGCTTTGAGTACCAAGATCCAAACAAGGTAGGAGGCTTCCCCAGGACTGGATTATTCACCATCTCTGCCTACTGCAGGGTTATTTTGATGTGCAGCATTTGTCATTGCCTGCTGTGTTAATCCAGATAAATGGTTGGTATCTCTGGGGGTTCTGCCATTTGTGTTGCTCACTGCTAGCAACTGTCCTGTTGGCTCACTTGCATGCAGGTATCACCCACCAAGGAATTAAACTCCCCCATCTCTCTCCAACCTACCTCCACAGCAAGCATACTCCAAGAAGGTCCAAGAAGGGAAGTGGCAGTAACTTCATGCTACATGGAAAATCCCTTACATCGGTGGCACAACCTCTGTAAATCCCGGGGGCACCTCTGATTCACAGCCCACCAGACACTGAAAACGCACGTGAGGAAGACAGACCTACCTGAGAACAAATATTAGAAGAGGTGAAAAACAGAGCTGCAAGAGAATGATATAAGCTATTACCAACAGGCCTAGGAAATAACCAGTCAAAGGAACAATCTCCCTGATGGTTAACGGAAAAGAGAATCGGGACCTCTGCCGGGGCCAGATGTGCATTTCGGTCCTGAGTCAGCGCTGGCGGTTTGGCAGGGGCTGGTGTGATGTGTTACACCTCTAACCGATGGCAGTGCTGCTCCTGGGCTGCCCTTCTCACCTGCCTCTCCTTTGTCTCCCAGATTTAACACGGGCTGGGAGATGACTGACCACAGCCAGGTTTACGTGCAAGAAAAGAAGCTGCTACTATGCCTTGCTTCTCCCCGCTGGGACTATAAGCTAGCACAATCTGTGCAAGTATCAGGACAGGGATCTGCTCAGCTCCCAAGTATAGGAATTTTTGCAGCTTTCTGCAGCTCATCATGAAGTGTGGGGGATGTTGCAATGACAGCAGGTTCGTACCAATTCTTGTTTCCTATTTAGAAACGTACAAGAGGTGACTTAGAAAAACAGAAAGTGTTTAAATAAAAAAATCCATCCATTTCCCCCAAGACAAAACACTCCTTTTCAAGGTTCAGTTTTCCTCCCACAGCTGAAACGATCAACAGCTATCCAAGAAACACTGAAGCACTGCCAAGCATGTGTTTTTTCTTTTCTTTTTAGCTGAGAAAACAGTTTGTTTCCCTGCGCTGATGTCTCCTGCTCCTCCCGCCTCAGGCTGATGCTCCTTCGTACGGAGGGAGCGGGTGCTTGGGTGCGCGGTACAGCAGCACGCCGGGCGGACCAGGTCTGGGGATGCAGACACAGCATTTACACGGCTCTTTGTTAACAGTTAGCAGCAGAAGGCTCCATCCAACCGCAGTCACACCAACAGCGATATAAAAAGGCACCTCGCAGGTCGGGCTGGGTGAGGGCAGTCTTTACTGTTGACCCTCGGTATCAGCGAGCACCATTTCATGATTTACTGCCGCAGCAGGGAGATGCTGGCAGCCACTGAGCGATGCCATTTCACCAACCTCTCCTAACTCCGGCACGCGGGTCCTTCTGCTCACACAGAGGCTGAGCAACTGCACGCGAAGCCAGTGGCCCCTCGCTGCTCACCTCGGAGGGAGACGGGGGCTCCGTTTGCCATCGGGGGTGAGTCAGACCTCCCAAAGCATCAGCACAACCTGATTCATTTCTCCTCCGTCCCCCATTTCCACTTGGCACCAGGACACGCCTTCTGAATGATTTTCTTCCTCCCACTTCAGCTTCATTCCAAGACACAACTTCACAGCAACCCGCCACAAATAACAGGCTCCTGCTTTCAGGCCACCACCGCGCTCTCCCGCTGTCAGCACCAGGGCATATGCGCTCCTCAGCTTCCTCGAGTGAGCTATTCTGAGCCCGCTAAGAAAATCTATGACTTTACACCCTGTCTGAGCCTCAGCAATCACTAACACTATGTTTTCAAATCTAATCTCATTTCTGATTAAACTTTTCTCTCTCCCATTTGTAACCTCGGCCGGCAGTGTGATTTGTGCAGCTCAGTATAAATACGGGCTTCAGAATTAAACTGGTTCAGCAATTTTGACAGTGATTTCTTGGATATTAAGCCCGGACAATTTGTTTGGCTGAAGCAGAATCATTTGAAAAATATATGATCGAAAGGCTACGAAGCACTTTGTAGTGCAGCATGCTAATAGCTGTGAGCGATGGAGATCTCGTTTGTGCCCGACGGGGGCCAGCAGCGATGCGCTGCCCACTGGCCCAGCGTGGCACAGCCTCTGTGCCTACACCGAACCAGGGCAGAGAGAAGGACTGCACGCAGTCGGCAGCTGCTGTCTCCTCCCAGAGGATCACCTTGTCCGTAACAGCAGGCTAAAGGAGGGCTGAACCACCTGAGGAAGAGAACTGATGAACAAGTCAGCGCTGTCCCACCGCTCAGCACCGGCTGGCCAGCTGCTCAGGGCTGGGTGAAAAACAGTGAATTTACACCTGAGAACAGTCTCCTCCAGAGCCCACAGCCCCAGGAAGCACGCAGCCTCTTCTGCCCCCCAACCAAACCCCCCAGTGAGGGGTGCCCCCAGGGAGATGTGGTGCCCAGCAGGGCAGAGCCCGGCACCGTCCCTCACCAGGGACTGCAACTCACAGGTCCCCAAGGGAATCCTCAAATGGGAACTGAGGGATTCCTCACTCACGGGGGAAGTGTATTATAACTATCATTTCCTAAATATTCTAACCAATTTCTAGGCCTCCAGTCATCCTCACTAGATCTTTGCCTTTGAGTGACGTTCATAGTAACTACTTCCTCAGCCTCATGTGTGCATTGCTTTGTAGCAGCTCCTCTTGTCAACCTGTCCAAGTTTTCATTTTTTAGCAATGTTTGACTTAAAGAAACAAAACAGGAACACCTTCCTCCACTCCTCCTCATACACTTTTAAACTCCCATTCTGTTTTCTCAGGTGTGACCAGAGCAGCCATCCCTTCTCAAATCCAGCTGGAGCGCCAGCGTATCATCTGGCTGATGACTCCAGCAGCCCAGCTCCTCCGTCCCCATCCTCCCAGCAGCACACACCTTCCGAGTGCACCGGGACAGAGCGCTGCCCACGTTCCTGCACAGCCTCTCCCGCTCAGCCAGGGTACTCATGAAAGCAAGGTCTTTAAAATGAAAGCAAGGTCTGCTCAATAAAGTCACGCACCCTCAAACCTTCATTGCTACTTTCCAGGTCTTTAAATAGGAGAAATCCTCAGGTCCACTCTAAGTCCTTACCATGCAAGGGCTGTTTGCTAACTACCACTGCCCCATGCTGTCGACTTGGGACACAAACACCTTTAGATTGAGGATTTTTCTTTCATGCTAATCAGGACAGATTCTACTCCCGAATAGGACCTGTAAAAACTGAAGAGGTGCGTTACTAACAGATGCTCCGAGTCACTGTCCAGATACCCAAATTTTCATTCCCAACCTTTCTCTCTTCTCCACTAAGTATCTAGATCAGGGGAACACCGATACCTTTTAGCATAGAAAAATTGCTGTTTATCTCCCCATAATTAATCCAAGGTACTGCCGGACAAAGATAAAGGGACTTGATTTAATTCTAGCTGAAATTGCTCTAAAATCAGTAATGACATGCTTCCAGAAGTGCTGGAAAGACCTACATTATTGCTCCCTCCCCCCGTCCCCGGTTTTGCCCTGTTCATATTATTGAAGGACTGACTTTTTTATCTTCCTATATTTCTCTTTAAATTTTAACATTTTGCTGTAGTTCCTATTTGCATAGGCAAGAATAAAACTGAAAACGTATGTACAAGATAGCATTCCTTAACTACCTGAAGCAGCATAAAGCTGCTTATGATACCCGCACACCTTCACGGAGCAGCTAAGTCTCCTGTCTTTGCACATCTTTGTAAATACCTCCAACTTCTCCTTGTTTACCCATACACACTCACTGTATACGGGAGTATATATATATATTTTAACTATATGAAGCAGCAGGAGAAACCATAACAGGGCCAACTTGCTAAGTAACACGTAGGAGGCTGCAGTAACAAGCTGACACGAAGGCACGAGGTTGCAGTTAGCACAAACCAAGTGACATGGAAAAGTTGGGGGGGGATTTTCTTCTGACCTACCGGGCCATCCGCCACTAGACCGAGGTGCTCGTGTCCTGCTGACACGGCTGAGCTACCCTGTGCAAAGGAGCCTCACATCTGGGTTACCCATACCCTCCCAAAAAGCACTTTCATTCTTCAGAAGACACCACCAAGACCTCATTTTCAACTAGAAGGAATCATCCAGGCTGAAGCCAGTTTCTGTACGGCCATTACCTAACAGCATTTCTCATTAGTTATCCTGAATTCTGAAGCGGTGCCAAGCATTTGCCTGTGCAAGTGAATTCGAACATGGCTCACCTCGTACCCCTGGCCTCTTTCAGCTCTCCACTTTGTGGCACGGTTTCCCTAGTTTAGCTGTAATGCCTTACCTAAGGCTTGAGCAGCTTTCAGCTAGATACGCTGTAAAAGCAAGCGAGAGCAGTAAGGTTGGAGGGACAAGTAAAGGATTTGATTCAGAAAGGGGACAGGGTATGCTTCTGTTTGACACAAACTCAGAGGCAGGTGCAGCAGATTAAAGCAGTCTATGCATTTTCATTTGGTTTTGCACATCCTGTTTAAGAGCACCATGAATTCCTGCAGCTCTGGCACCCAGTCCCCACCTACTTTAAGGGCACAAAACATGCCCCCCTCTCAGGACAGGGTCTGCCCACCTTGTCCACCTGATGTTAATGAGATGATTTGACCATATCTCAGTGTTGGCTCATCCACACCACACGAATAACACAGCCAGGCTCTGAAAAGCATTAACTAGCTTTATCCAGAACTTCACCTTCTGCTTTCCCTTTCCCCTGTTCCATGTGGTACAGAGTTAACTTAATGCCCGTGCACAGCTTACCTCCAAAGCCTAGCATCAGCTCGGGATTAGGCACTCACTCAGGAGCACGTCCCTGTTCCTACTGCAGTGCTCATGCCCTGAGCACGGGGCTGCCCTGGGTCCCAGCAGTACCAGCACAGCTGGCACTACAGGCTACAAACACGGCTAAGAGGTCAGCTCCATCAGCCAAAGCCCTTGGCTGCCCCATCTAGGTAGATCCTGACACCCAAACCGTAGGTGCACCTACACCACACACCTATGAACAGAGCAGCGACACCTCAAGCTCCCCCACGTGAATCTAACCCCCCTTACGCAGCTTTTCAAAGAACAGCTACCACAATATTCCTGCAAGAAAATAAGCCCAGCACCTTGGCTTTTGCATTTGGCAGACAGCTATCTCTGCGTGCAGAACTCAGGACTTTTGTTTACCAATTGATTTTTAAATAACATTTCCCATCCTGGATGCACAAAACCCTTCCCTGTAAATCTTCTCAGTGATGTCTTACTGAGGCAGCTGACAGCCTGAACCAATAGCTCTACCAGGGCTATGACCTTCTCCATCCATCTTAATTAGGTGTTAACTCAAAAAGCCTTTTTGTTACACGTTACCTGCCAGCATCAAACACAAAAGACAAACACCAGCCTTGAGTCATCAAAAATGCAATTACAGGCTCTTTCTGAGAGGTGGCTCTGCCTACTTCTCTAGTTTCAGCTCCCGGAATTTATAGCACAGGAACAGCACCGTAGCGATACTTAGAGCCCTACAATGAAAAAATACCACCAGGCACTCACAAAATACGATTTGATTTCCAACCACCCTGAATATCAGGCACTCACACTGCTTATTTAGTGCTCTCCCACCTAGGCATTCACAAGCCATAGGTCTCCCCCGCTCCTTTTTTTTTGTTTGGAATAAAAGCTCAGGTTCAGACAGCACATGCAGACTTGGCAGTCCAGTCTGTTGGCATCCATCCATTTAATTACACAATCTCGAATGAAACAAGTGATTCCAGAGGAAATGGGTTAGCAGGCAATGAGAAGTTACCACGGCACATCAGTCGCTTGTCAGAGGCCTTACAGACTGCCCGCCCGGTGCCTGCATCCTGCTCACCTCCCGTGTGACAGCAGCACCAGATGCCAACACAGCCAGTTCTGTTCAGACCTGCTGCACACACGGTACCTTGATCTAGGTAAGAACTCCGTCATGGGCCTCGCACATTGCCTAACGTGAGCTGCAACAATAAATAATTTCAAAACTAAGTGTGCTGAAAGTCCCTGTGAGCATGGATGTAGTTCACCTGCAGGCTGCTGGGAGCCTTCAGTCCTGTTCCCACAGGAAAACTTGGAAAGAGGAACACAGGAGGGTAACATTAAGGGAACCTGGACTGGGGATCTCCTTGCACACCACACTTCATCGGGGAAGGGATCAAAGCTCAGCTGTAGAGAGGAGGCCAACAACCAACCACCCAGGGGCATGTTTCAGCTGGGGGAACGGAGTCACCAGCTGGCCACACCACTAACCCTGTGCTCCAGGGCTCCCAGCTGTTTTCCAGGCCACGCAGCCAATAGCTCACCAGGGGCTTCTCACCAGCATCAACATTCTTCTGGTATAAAAATTCAGTTTTCCATCCCACCAGCATCTCGGAGCTGCAGTGACAGAAGCACAGAGGCCACCTGCGTTTACCAGTCCTCCTGCCACTAGGAGAAAGCAGTGACCGTGCTGACGAACGCTTTCGATCTGGCTCATATCAGCGTTCTCCCACTTTTTACCCACGGGAGCTCAAACATACGCACACGTTACTGCTGAATAAAATGAGTGTTTGCTAAAAAACAGTTGAGGCTGCACAACGTGCTGCTAACCCACACAACAGAACACTGACATTTACGCTTACAACTGAGAAATAGCTATTTTACAGAAAAGATGTCAGGATTAAGAGCTTCTAAATTGAATATCTCCTCACCTTAAGTCTACCAGCCCTCCCTGTTCTCATACATGAAACCAAAACTCCTTAAGAAGCGGCAGAAAGCACAGATTACAGTGGGAGTCTCAAGAAGCTGATTTTCTTTCATCTGATGACTTCAAAAATGAACCTATGTCAATAACAGTAATAAAAGCATTGGAACTGAGCAACTTCTTACCGTTGGAAGGTGTTAAGCAGGAAGCAGGAAGCTTCCCCACCTCCAGCTGTTTGTCTTTTTTTTTTTAAGAGACTTCTGCAACTTTGAACAAGTTACCTGGAAGCTACGCCTGTTTGTTCTCCTGCCAAGTGGTTGAAATATTTTTCGCTCCAAGACAACAAAAGAGAAATTATTTCACAGAAAGCAGAATAACAGAATTTAATGCTATAGTGAAGGCCAAATCAACTGTTTTTAAAACAAATCCTTAATCCACTGGAAATGTTCCAGGCCGATAGCAGCACGCTGAAGCAGACAGGCGATGCAGATCCAGTCATTTAGCTGTCAGCGCGGAAGAACAACAACCGTTCATTTCCTACGCAACGACTAACTTTTTGTTCTAAGTGGACAGGCGCAAAAATAAATGAAACTATTTACAGGAACTTCACCTGCAACTGTCAGGCAACACAAGGTTAAGAGTTCTCCCTCCTGAAGGCTCCCACACGTAGTTGTAAATAACTGCATTAACACGGCTCACACTCTCCAAAGCCTTTAAGCCGGTGAATGCCAGCGCGCGGGGGTTGCTCAGTGCACTACGGATGCTCTGCTATGGGAAAATTTCTCCCAGCACAGGCAGTCACAGCTCGCCACCCTCCTCGTATCAACTAGCAAATGGCTTACATCTCCTTTTAGGTAATGGGAGGTTGCTTATCTCCGTATCCTCCCAGCAGGTATCTGTTTCCATTAAAGAGCCGCTTAGCTACCTTCCAGAGATCCTCTGCCTGTATGGGAGCACTTCTTGGGAAATGTTTGAGAACAGCCTTTTTCAGACAGTCTGGCACAGGTTCCCATTTGCTCTACATACTATGTTCTCACGTGTTAGAGCCACTGCCCAGTTGGCTGGCGCATCACCTTCAGGTGAATAAGGTAATCGTACCAGTGACAAACCTCAGGTCACTTCGGGCATTAGGGACTGCCTGCTGTAACTTGCTGCTGCTGGAGAAGGATGAGCATCCCAGGTGCAAGACAGGTAACTTACGGGATTCAGCACGGCTGCTTTGGCAGGCTGGGCCCACATCTTGTGGTCCAACCAGCCCACAGGGTAATCACAAAAATCAGCTAGATCTGAGCTGCCATCTCAAACCAGTTTTTGGACTTCACACGCTCACACAGCACAGAACTTTTCAACAAACCCAACCAACAGCTCAGAATAGAGACCTCAATCTATGAACAAAGTTGTCTCAATCATTATGCTAAACGAAGAGAAAAGAAGAGGAGAGAGCCTTCATTTGCTCACAGACACACCCGAAGTCAGGGGGTGCCCCAGCATCTTGTGAAGGCCACCAGAGCACTGCTCCACCACGCACCTTCCCTGCACAGCCTCGGGACACCTCCTGCAGGTCCCTTCCCCTGAGCACCTTCCCAAGCCTACGCAAGCCCTGAGCTGTGCTATAGCTGGCCACGCTCTCATCTCACCTCCTCCCGCTCCCCGACCCATGCCTTCAGGTCCCCGTTACCAGACCACTCAGGCCCAGCGACCCCAAGGCTTGCTGCTGGCAGCCCTGTGCCTGCCAGGAGTCACAGCTGACATCTTCAGCAAGCCTGAGGTCCCTCTGCACTGCTTACCTGTTGTAATCTCATTTACATTATTTCACAGACCATTTGATTTTTCAGTCTCTGACGGCTTTCTTAAAGAAAAACACACAAACCACAAAACACTCATTTTAGATGCATTTTAAACTCTTAAAGATTTTTTTTTTTTTTAAATGAACTTTCTGAAGCTGATCTTCACTACCTACATACTCCTTGAAGGACTTCCAATAGACTCTTTACCAATAACCTACACCTCTAGGAGAAAAAAAAGCGACTGCTTCACACAAGAGCTTGGTTGGCATCATTCGCATGCCAACAAGAAACGATTTCAAGAGGTCCGAGGACCTTCAGTGTTTTTCAGGCTTCCAGAAAACCCTCTCTGCACATGCTGCAGCCAAGCAGGAGATGGATGAACACAGCAGAAAGCTGCAATAGCAGCATAACCCATTTAATAGGCCTGTAGGGTACGCGTGCTCAGAGAGCAACATGGCTAGGGCACTGTGCATCCTTCCCTTCTCAAGGATTTCACTTCTAGTTCCAGGAAGAGTGAAAACTTGCTTGTCATCATCTTCCAGTGAGGGATGCTCAGAGTCATTCCCATCAGTACAGAAAGCTTGTCAGAGAAAGCTCATATGGAAAGCCTCACTACAGAACAGGTCTTCCAACAGATTTTCTTCATCTCAGAAATGTCCAGGTTTCCCCTGGGATAAACCTTCTTATTTATAGCATTTACACTAGATTAAACCTTGCCTAGCTGTTCACATGCATCGCAGCCAGCTCACTACCAGTTCTCCCCCTCCAGCCACAAGGACACTAACGGGTAGCACACGCAGCAAGTTGGGTGCGCTCAGAGCACAGGCACCACCTAAGCATTTCGGCTGGGCCCCCACCTCCTCCCCAGGTAGGCATCTCCCCCACCAGGTCTGCTCGGTACAGCTAGCCTCCTTCAACCACGGCTGGCTGCAAGTCAGCTCTTCCCAGAGCCCTGGCTTTGGCTACGACCCATTCTGAAAGCTATCCCCAAAGGTGGTTTTAGTTTCTTGCAACCAGATTTGCCTTTGGCCCGGAATCCTTGAATTCAGCAATTTCCTTCTTTTGTTTCTGCAATACACCCTCAGCAGGGACCAGCTCGTGGCTTATCCTCTTAGCATGCACGGCCACTTCCCCATTCGCCAGGACATTTAATTTCTCTCTGCACCGCTGAAAAGCTTATTATTTGATTTCAACAACACAAGTCCATATACTAACATTTTATGGCCAATTCTATTCCTTCACAGGACCCTGCCTTCTTTCAAGGCAAGGCAAAAATTCCTTTGTTTTCCCTTCTTGCTCCCAGTTTATTTACTTGAGCTTGTAACAGCCAGTTCTTTGTGCTTATAACATGTCATTAATACCTTGGTCCTGGACTAGGCCACTTACGATTACAACGGGTGAGGAGACATGGGAATTAATCCTTATCCCAACTGGAAACACCCCTTGGAAACTTGAGCGCTTTATAAGGGGAACACTGACTAACCCCGCAGCCAACGCACAAGCCTTGCACATTACTGGCTTCTGCTGCCACAAATTCCTGCAGCTCTGAGCCCCTCTCAGCTGCTTCCTGCCAGCAGCCACCTGTGAATTCCCATTATAAATGCCACAGACCGGTCTGTCCTGCAGCACATACCCTAATGAGCTGTGTGCTGCTTCTCTTCAAACAAGCTCTCCCCCCACACAGCTCCAGTCCCACCTTGCCTCCTCACCCGTTAGCCAACTTGAAATGATTTCCAGGGCAGCTCGTCTGCGGCAGGTACTACTCTCTTAAGATCCTTCCCAGGTCTGTACTTTCATCTCCTGATTTCTGGGGCTGCTAGACTTCTAAAGAGGGAACAGCTTTTATTACCAGGCATACTGAAGAAAAAGTGATTTGTTTGTCATTACTTCACTCTCAAGAAGCTGGAGAATATGTTGAGAATGTGGCTCTTACCCGCTCCTGTTAAACTGATCCACGTTGGATACATTAAGCTCATGATTTTCCCATAGCTGTTATTTTCCTCATTACCAGCAGGTTCATTCAGCCATTTATTATACTACACGCTTTGTTTATGGAGGCAACGAGACCACACTCCCCCTTCCTCTGTTTCCTACCTTGTCCTGACCACCAGGCATCATCTACCCCCCCCCCCCCCCAACCTTTCAATCTGGTTACATTCACACCACCTCTCAATTCGCATCCAGATCAGGACTGTGCCCTCAAAATACTCCTTGGAGCCAGCTACTTTCTTATTATGCACACCAAGGAAAGGAAGGACGGCCCGTGAACAAGCATAGGTGACGAGGCGGAGTGGCTGGGAAGCCCAGTCAGCAAAGCATGATAGTTGCTGGTAGCATCTCAGAGACGGGGAGAGCTATTCAAGCACCCCCTCACCTCAGAAGGAAAGAAAAAAGGTTGCAATAGTGCACCTTGCCAGGCTAAGCACATACATCAAACACAGTCATAGCCCTAGGTCAGGACATTTGAGCTCAGTCAGTTAGATCATTATTAGGAAGTAAATACTAAACTATGGCTTTTAAAACAACAACAAAAAAAGAGTCAAAAAACAGCTTCTAAGTTACTTGCTTTGGCACAGCTCTCTGATGAAAGGCACGTATTTATAACCTGTCTACTTTCAAGAATACCAGTATTTTCTTTTTTCTAAATCAGTTTAAATAACTGATTCAGTTTTCAGCCACATCACCAAGTCAAATACCTAAATATTCCTTGGACTGAGAGTTTGCTTTGGTAACCAGTAGCTACACATTCTCTGTATGTGTATGTAGTGTACTTTGAGCTTGAAGTACAACATCTAACTTGCTAGAAATATCTCGGCTGAACCACAATACCAGAATGCAGTTCGTTTAAATGTAGTAACTGCGAATTATTCTGGCTTTGATTACCAGGAAGACAGGAATACAGAGAGAGATGTCAGCATAGCAGCTTCAGGGCATCCAGTCTGCGGAAACAGGAGCTCTCTAGCAAGTCTTGCCATTATCCCTAAGAAAATACATTTCAGCCTCCCAGGAGTCTTATTCATCCTCCTCACATCTGTCTTACAAGTCCAGGTTTAGAAGTAGTACCACTGATAAATGAGATTTCCCCATGCTAGTTCTCCTCCTCCCCAAACCGTTATATAAATCTAAGAAGAAAAAGATGCTCCCCTTCCGTCCCCAGCTTCCCCAGTGTTTGAGCTACAAAGAAAGTGTGCAAGAACTGCTGGAAAGATATTGAAGTGCATAACTTATACTCACCCTAGACTGTCCGTCCACATTATTTCTGGCAAAACCAAAGCACCTAAGGGGCGCTACTCACTTTCTAAACATTTACAAAGCAATTCACCAGTGCCCACAGAAAAGCTCTAATAGAAAGGAACAAAATGCAAGGCTCAGAATGAAGTCTAAGGAGAAACTAACATCAGCCACCTTATTTTTCTACTCCATCCTTTTTAAAGATGTGTCTTAAAGAACATAACTTTTGTTACAGTTAAGTGCCAGCACGCTGCTCACAACACAGCATTTGCCTTCCTGTCAAAGATATTTTTCTTCTAGGCTTCAAGTCCAGGAGCAAGGACCCCAGTGCACACGTGCAACACCTCCACACCTGAAGCACAGCCTGGGGACACGGTAGCTATTTTCTGTGGAGATGGGAGACCAAGTCCTGTAGCGTCTGAGTCCTCCTCCAGAAATCACAGCTTGCAGAAGGTCAGCACTGAAGATCTCGCCCAAGGTCAGAAACATTTCTTTGCAAGTTTAAATAAGTTCTTCAAATTTTCAATTTCTAGTTTTGTAGCATAAATCCCTTCTCCAACTGCATTCAGAAGTTAAATACTTGCAAAAAGCACCAGGAGTTGAAAGGCTGCAGGGTATAGAATCAGTACGAGAGGACTCTTCCTTCTGTCTACTATTACCTGCATCCCCCCAGTTAACAGAGGAAACAAGGAAAAAAGGGCTTCAGTACAGGCGGGAAGTAGAAGACCACATTTATGCAGGCTGCAGGAGCTGCTTATCTACTGCAAACTGGGCTGGAACACCAAGCTGGTTTCACACAGGCCATGCACAGCAACCACACGAAGCCTTTCCCTTCTCTCAACCTTGGAGAAGCTCAGCTTGGTGAGCCAGAGCAAGAGGTTTTGCTTGACTGATAAGAATGAGACTAAACTGCTTCAGAGGAGAGCAATAAAGTCACCAAGCCTGTCAGGTTGTTAATTCCATGCTGTTCCACCGTTACATCTTTAAAATGGACTCAAAGCTCGTTGCTTTACAAGAACGACTCCTTTCAGTATAATATTTACAGATTTTTTCTTATGAAAACACTGAAAAGTTCCAAGTGACTTGTTAGCAAACACCTGCTTTGAGGTGTTTGTGTACCCGTCACAGCAAGGAAGGGAGATTACTCCGCAGGCAACAGCAAGGCTAGAAATTAAGAGTAAGAAACTTCTTACTCTTTCTTTATATATTTAACTGAAAGTTGCCCTTTCAGAAATCCCCCATATGACAGAAGTGGCCCACAGGTAATTATCTCAGACTACACACAGCCCAAAAGCTGGGCAGGTTTGTCAAAATGATTTTTTGCTCTTATGGTTTATCATCTTGTTGTGAAGATTTTATGAGAAAAAGATTAAGCCACTGCTCTGATGTGTGCATTTCATTAAGCTTCTAATCCTTAAAGAGTCACTAATGCAACTAGCCATTGAAAAGCATTAAATCATGGTTCAGGCATATTGACCAAAATAATCTCCTAATTATTTCAGAATGGAGCTAAGCACAGAAGCTGTACTGTAAATTACACCCAAACTCTTTTAGGCTGTCATACAGAAGAAAATGAATAGAAAGGCAACTTTGATTACTTTTGGTACGCGTGAATATGGAAAGGCGAGAGACGCACCCAAGGAATTCACTCAAATTAGACTGGATTTCAAGGGTCACTGTTCAGCAGTGTTCAGTTCAGTATCACCCGGATGGGGCGGGGGATGTTTCTGCTGCAGCACATCAGCTGTTGCCATCACACTGAAGAACTAGAAGTGAGCGAGTGCATCTCAGGTGCTAATCGATTATGAGTAAATTCCATCTATTTCTGAAGAAAAGCTCCCAAAAAGCACAGCCAGTCCATCACAAAACCAGGCAGTTCAAAGGACACGGCATTACTTACTTGGATTTCTCCGTTTGTTTCTGCTGTGGCCACCAGCGAGGTGCCCAGAAGCACAGCTGAAGGCATCATTTCCACGGGCCGCAACTCGCTCCGGACTTCAACACCTACCACTTGGCACAGAGAAGCAGCACGCCTCCACTAGCGTGCCCCGAGACACACGCACCACATTTCAGCCCTTACACATCAGTTGACGACTTCTGGTTTCCAGAAAGAATTCTCCTGCCTTTGCCACGCGCTCAAGGAAATTTGCTGAGGAGCCGAGAATAGGTAGCAGCTATCACAAGTAATGCAAACAGTAATCCAGTACGGAAGGCTGTGACTGATACAGCTTCATATGCAATGCTGAATTTACTATACCCTATGTGACTGTAGTCATAAATCTTTCAAGAAGAGCTTGCCTCGTAAAGCATGCTTTTGAGTATAATATTTGCAATTTAAACACTCAATAGACCAATAATAATTCACTGTCAACACTTATAAATCCTTTTGAATAACTCGCATTCTCATTATCAGGAAGGATCACTGAAAGATAAAAAAGCTACACACAGGCAAGATGAAGTCCCTGAAGTCAGAACCTCCGTTCACAGACCAACTTCCACATCTTTGTTACATCTTTGACTAACATTTTGCGGCAAGCAAGGCACAGGACTGCCCTCCCAATGAGACACGCAGCGCAGTCAGAGCAAGCGACAGCTTTCTGGACCTCAAGAGCTTTGGAGTTTGAAAACCACTTTCTTTTAACAGGCAGCAGGTGGGTGCAATTTTAAAACAGAGGAAACCAACACAGTAGAATGGAGTAAGGTTTTAAAAAGAAGCCTGCCTTGTTTTTGATCCAGTTTAACCGCTTCCAGCATTGGTGCCAACCCCACGAAACACCCTGTGTCTCCCAAAAAAGTTTTTCTTTTTTTTGAGCTCCAAGGCTGCCCAGGTTCCCGAGGCCCCCCCTCTCCCCTTGCCCAGCTCCCCCAGCCCCTGCCACCTCCTCTGCCCCCTCGCCCCACAGCTCTCCCCATGCAGATGGTGACATCCCTTCCACAGGGGGCTCTCCTCCCCCTTTACACCCCTGCAGAAATACTGCCCCCAACAACAACATCCATCCCACAACACCACCGAACAAGGCAGTAAAACAAACCCTGTCCATCACAGCAGGCTTCAAACAGCTGAACTGCTACTGAAGCTCGCAGGGATTGCTAACGGTGTTGGGTGGGCACGGATTTGACTTTAAGAAGGGGAATTCTGTGATGATCAAAAGCAAGTTGTTTTTGCATATATTTTTATCTGTACTCGTCCCCTATACTTTAGACCCCATTGGTCTTTGCTGCAGGCCACGTTTTTCTCTTTAATTAACCAAGCTGACCTGGAATGAGTTAGGCTGATATTTCATTTCCTTCCAGCCTTCTTTCATTTTGCTAAAATGCAATATATATAAATATATATATATATATATATACACGCATACAAGTAGCACTGGGTACGAGCCCACAAGTTCACATCAAAAATAAGGTAGGCAAGACAGGATCATAAATCAGACAGGGCTTTGAGGCAAGTTTACCTAGACCTTTCCCTTATTGCATGCAACCAAAAAAACTAAAATATCTTTCAAGTTGAAAGAGTCAGATTCCCATAGAAACCAAGTTACATTAATTAACTTTTCTACAGCATCGAAAGCACAAAACACCGAAGACAAAACAAATTGTAAAAGTTACAAACAACAAAAGTTAAAACTTTCTCCTCCAGCCTACCATAGCCCAGGTGAGCTCTCCTCCTCCACAGGGTTAGCTTCAGCTTGCAGCTCTCTACACTACAACAGAGCCAAACCAGCCCCCCTCAGCTGCTGGGAATTTATCTCCTCTTTCCCTGATTGCAAATACCTGTCTCCCTCTGCTCTCTCCTTGATGCAATTTGCTCTCCTGCCCTCCCGGTCTCTGTGCCCGTAAGCGGCCCCTGTGATGCAACAACCGCATCCACCTGAGCACGCCACGCCTCCACCCACACAGGCAAACAACCTCATGGTGAGGGTTTGTGTTTTCACAGTGGTCAGAGAAACCTTGTGAAAACCTAGGGGGAAAGTGCAAACAGATTTGCTTTCTTATATCACCATGGCTTGGTAACAACAGAGGGTTTCTTAGCTTCTGCGCTCTGGCAGGTATCATTTCGTAGGTTATCTTGTAGACTACAAGAAGAAACATGCACCACAAGATTGCTGCTGTCAAACCTTTACCAACCTATGTGGTGACAGTCAGCTTTCTAACAATGGAGGTCTCTTCTCTTTGCCCTGGAGCCTACCAAGTGGGGTGACTTCCAGTGCTCAGATGCCTCCTGCCAGGCCTCATGCCATTATGGGGATTTCCCGACCTAGCCTTCATCTGAACGGGCCACGTTATCACAGAATCATCCAGGTTGGAAGAGACCTCCAAGATCACCGAGTCCAACCTCTGACCTAACACTAACAAGTCCTCCACAAACCATATCGCTAAGAACAAGTCCTCCACTGATCCATATCACCACATCATAGTTTAGAAGGGGTGCTGCTGCCAGGACTGTACAGAGCAACATTTTACTTCCTTTCGGTAAGAAAACAAGAGGGAGCTCGCTGCCCGAAGTGTTGAATTCTCAGTGCTTGGGGGCACCTTATCTTCTGCTGGTCTGCCTCACAAGCGTTCTGGATGTCTGGTTCTCCAAGAAGGGTGATTTTGTAAGCCCCTCAGCAGCTGCAGAGTGCCGGTGGGGCACCTGTTGGTGAGGCTGCAGGGCAGGCAGTGATGGCCAGCAGAAGGACGAGGGGCTGCCATCTACACCTCTGACAAACCCTAAGTGCTGGAGGCTGCACCAAGCCTGCTGAGGCTGGCGAGCGAGCCTCACCCAGCTCCCAGAGCCGAAGTGCAGAGACAGCGGCAACTCTTTGGACAGCCAGCAGGGTGCTCGGGTCAGGACAACAGTCACTGGGCACGTTAGGCGGGTGCCTGATTATCACTCTTAAAAAATAATAACAATTTTAGAGGATGGATCCAGCCTCCAGAGGGCCCATATTTTATAGCCTAAGGTTATTTTGTGAGTTCTTACCTCACGGGAGCAGAATAAATAGCTGCAGTGCCCAGGGTCAGTCCTAATTGCCAGCACCTGGGAATCTTCTGCAGTGGGAGCCTCACTCAGAGGCTAAAATGCAGGTGCTGCAAGCAGCTGGCCCAGGTTTGCTTGTCCTCTGTCAAAATTCTCTTGTTCAAGCACGTACCTGTAGACCAAAGCAACTTTACCCAGGCAGAGAATTTAGGTATTAATAAGTAGCTGCAAGGGGATTCACCATGCCTCATTTAGCTCGCAGAGAGCTCTTCTATAAAACTTGGGCGATTAAAATATGATATGGTATATGATTTATTCCCATCGTGCAAGTCAGGAAAGTAGCACACAAATGCCAGCTGATACACTATGGCTGGCACTGAAATAATCATTTTGCAGTGTATTGCTTTTATGAAGGCAACTTCCCATATTCCAGATATATTAAAACAGAAGGTCACTCAAAATACCTCGTATTCCCTCAGCTGTTTTTTTTTTCCTTTTTTTCTTTTTTGACAGTGAAATCTTTCTTCTTTGCTTACATGATAGCAAGGATGTTCCTTGATTGTTCATCTCAATTCCAAATTTATCCAATGAGATAGTGACCGAAGTATTTGACTCTGTTCCTAATAATGCTGTCTGCTCCGTGCATTAGCTACAAGCAAGAATGTGCCAGTGCAGGTTATATTCCATGTTTAGTTTTTCATATTTTCCTTATGCCCTTTATTTCCTCATGCTTGTTGAACTACAGTTTCATTATTGAATTGCTCATTATTACAACTTCTGCACGTGACCCTAAGCCTACTGAAATCAGTAGCAAAAACCTTGAATCGCAGCTCTGTGTTGCAAAAACTTACAGCCCCTGAGCTCGGGGGTTGCAGGTACGCTGTTACTAACTTCAGCTCTTGCCTATAGCAAAGGTGGCTGTCACTTTTTCTCCAGAACCTTTCACATTCTGCTGCCCTCCACCAACACCAAGCAAGCTGTGGTTGCATTCTTGCAGCTGAGAACCCAGACACGAACTGCCCCCTCTCCTCCCAGCGCACGGAGTAAAGCTGTGCCAGCGCCAGCTCTGCCCACGGGACTGGCCAATGCTGCGAGCAGCAGCGGGTGCCGCACTCCCCCTGCAAACAGAGAGCACGTTTTCTCGTGGAGCACAGATTCAGCATGCTTTTTACCGCTTTGTTGAAGAAAATCCAGTTTCATAAAAGTTCGAGTTTAATATCTGCTGCAGGCCTGCAGGAGCTATTAGCTGATAATTCTCTAAGCTTTTGCTGTAGGCTCCCTTACCGGCAGCACTGAAATTATCAAATTATAGCAATATGATGGAAAACCTTTGCTGCAGCAATGAATTTGTCTCTCAAGAGAGCTGGACACAGTTACTTACCTTCAGTACTCACATGTGTATTAAAGATCCCACCATACAAACAAAAGTCCTGGGTCTCTTTTTTTATACAATTACAAAATAACCAACCTCCAGAGACCAATAATCCTTAGGACTCTTCAAATTTTTAACATTAAAAAAAGAAAAAACAACAGCAACAACAAAGCCACCTAAAGTGCAAGTATTCTTTCATCTGCTTTTTAGCTTGCGCTTTGATTTTCAGGCTCCCCGACTATACCACTAATACCCAGATGGGTGCTTTTGTGTTCGGAACCCCTTTGGCTGTCGTATGCCCACACACTGGCCTTCTGAACTAACGATAAAATGGTCACACACCTCTGCCATGCTCCAAATCCTGCTCAACCATCATGGCCAAATCGCCAATGCCAGCGCAGCATGATTTAGAATCACGTTAGGAGGGTGCCCGCTGCTCCCCTCTGAGGGCAGAGGAGAACTCGTTATGCTGCGTGAAACTTTCCATGAGTTCCTTCATGTACTTCCAGTGTCTGGGAAGGATCCAGCTATATGCTGGAAAATGTCATGGGTACCTTGAGAGCAGGAAGATGTGTTCATGCTGTCATGGCTTCTGTAACTTCATAAAATTTTTGAAGAGCAGAGGCTGTGCTTCCACGGGGCAAGGCGCTGCCTTGATCCGAATGCTATGGTCCCCACGTTATTTGTCACGACTGAAATTATAGAATCCTTTTTATCAAGAGGTTTATATAAAGATTTATCACTGAAAAAAAAAATCAAATGCATATAATGGAAACTTAATTCAATTTATTTGGGGAAATAAATTGATTGAAACAATTCTTTATTGGCCCAAAAGTATACGTACAGATTAGATCTGTGGAGCTCTACCAAAACGAAGAAAGGACATCAGGAAAGTGGTTAAACAGTGCAGGAAGAATTTCATTCAGATAGTTTTTAGTCTAAAAGCTTAAACTAAATGTCACCCCAGATTTTCCAGCTAGGCAACCTTCAGGAATTTCACAGGCTGAAATAACGAAGCACCAAGAATGCGTTTAGATAGAAGGGAACAAAAGTGTAAGTCAAGCAAGAAAAGCAAGCAGTTACTCCTTTCTGTGCATCCTCCAAGATGTTAAAAATAGGTTTTCCCTTCCTAATTTTGAAATGCAATCCTTAGGAGGCTCTGAAGACTGTAAATCAAATTTCCAGTGTTTTGCTATACGCATTCAAACAAACTCTCCTGGCTCCTGCAGAGCATTTATTAGCAGCACAGTGGCTGCCTGGTTGCTGGTTCAACAAGCACGTGGTGAGCTGATGGATCGAATGCCACGGCACCAGGACTTTAGGGACACCAAGAAGCCAGGCAAGTGCTGAACTTTGGGCTTCAGAAAGTCCTCCTGAAACTGGAAGACACAGCTGTGAACTGTGGGATCAGAAAA
The DNA here is from genome assembly GCF_011077185.1 of Oxyura jamaicensis. Taxonomy (NCBI): domain Eukaryota; kingdom Metazoa; phylum Chordata; class Aves; order Anseriformes; family Anatidae; genus Oxyura; species Oxyura jamaicensis. Next base: position 4,189,421 of record NC_048912.1, read on the forward strand.
GGAGACAAGCAGCTAATTAAAGAAGCTAAGGGCAGTTCAGCAAGACGCACGCTCAGGGTGTTCACCAGCCTGGCCCCATCTGACGCCGCACTGCTGGGGCAGGCAGAGCTGAATCCTCTGCCCAGCTCCGCTCTGCAGTACAGCACGTTCCACATCCACAGCTCCGTTTTGTTCTCCCAGCGGACAAAAGTTCTCAGTGAAGGAAGTGCTGCTTTGCAGTCACCGTTCAACACATTTTGGGGTGCACAATTCCTCTTTACTACTTTTTCATGGGCTTCCTGAATAGATTTTGCTCACTGCTGCAAAGCCAAGGCTTTACTAAAATGCAAAGCCTTGGTAGGTTCTGCACCAAGCAAGAGATTTCTGCACACAAAATCCTGTATTTTCCACATGGAAGAGAACCTACAGAAAAAGTACTGCTCACCGGACTGCGACTTTCTGCAATGTGCTTTATGACATGTCCCACCTTGCAGCATCTCAATAAATACATTTATCTATGGCACGGTATTTAGTTTTCTTATGGGGAGGAAGGAGGTTCCTGGGGCTGGACGAAGGCACTGTGGAAGGAAAGCAAGCTGAATCCTCCTTCTGCCAACGTGTGCATCCCTCCTGCAGGTGCCGCAGAGCCGGGGTGCTCCGGGCAGGGGATGCTGCCCCAGCCTGGCCCCTGCCCTTACCACTCTGAGGTGGCCGGTAGCGAATGGCTTGAGTTAGGGCTATTTGGGTGCTGCAGCGAGGGTGCTGAGCGGTTTAGGAGTTGAGACACAGCTCTGCGGACAGGGATAACTCACACTGCCATGTGCACACCAAGCACGGGATATCCAGGTCAGCTGCAGGCCCGTGGCTGACAGATCGGCCAAAGCTCCCGGCATCAAGGTTCTGTTTATGCGAGGCTGCTTACGAGAGGACGGACGGCACCTCGCTCAGCATAAAACCTGCTAGCAGATGGCTAACTCATTAAACACTGTGGAGAGGCACAGTCCTGGAGGCAGGGGCAGGGAGCGAGGAGCTCTGTCTCCTTTTCCAGCGCCGCCCCTCAGCCCTCGGAGGAGCGCAGGAGGCGGCCTTCATTCTGCACGAGCCGCATTCTGCTTCTAACGAGGTAAGGCCACCTTTACATTAGTAAGAGGGCCAGTAACTCCTGAGCAAGTCTGAAATAGATATGATCAATGCGGGGAGCAGAAGATGCTGGCTGGGTCTCAGCTCCCCACCCGCTCCATGCCCCTGTCCAGAGAGAGCACATCCAAACGTAACCCACACCCCTGCGCGTTCCCCCTTCACGCTAACATCTACAGCTATCGGTCCCAACAGGGAGAAAGCAGCTCCTGCAGTACAAACATGCATCACATGTATTCATTTTGCAATGTATATAAATACATATATGTAGATATGACTGATAACAACAAAAAAAAATAATCAAACTTAGTCATAAATTATAACAACAGTGCTGCCAACCGGCAGCGTTTAAGTCACGAGTCAGCCCTCACAAAACATGAGGTATTATCTTTCAGAAAAATAATACATGATGAGTTATTTATCTTCTGCTTTTCTGAATCTCTAAAATGCATTTAAATCATATTTTCAAGCTTTTGTTCTTAATCATGAAGTAGAAACTTACTTTTAGGGGGAAAAAAATAAAAAACCCGAGTTTCTCAGACAGCGTAACTCCAGTAACAGGGACTTTGTGGGAAAAAGCCCAAACAAATCTAACTTGTGAACCATATTAAAGCTGCACAACTTGGCAATACGTTGGCCAACGGAGTATTTTTATGCCAAAACAAGTGTGCGTGGCAGGATAAACTCGACCACCACCACACTGCCCTCCCTGCTTCCCACATCACCTCTTGGCGCAGCCCCAGCCTATGTTCCTTGCACAGCTCCTCTTTGTGGATTTATTTTTGAAGGAAGAAAACATCGGAGCGCTCGGGGTCAAGATCTGCCCTGGAGCAGTATCTGCAGAGTCGCATTTACAGACTGCACTAACTAGGTATCAGAGCTCCGACGCCGGAGATAGTTGAAAGTCATATGGGAAAAGGAGTCTCCTGCTAAAAGAAAATTAATGTAGAAGGGCAGAGGGAAAATTCATTAGCTGGTAGCGAAAAGAATAATGGGTCTTGGAGTTGATTCTTTAAGCTTTTTCCAGCATCAGTAAGTGGCAGTTGCAATATTTAGGGAAGAGCGATTCCATGGGGAAATGTTTCCCAGTTTTCAAATCTGCACATCAGTAGCCGCACGCGACTGCCTTCGGGTGCCTTCCCTGCTGCCTTCTATCAGGATGTGGGACTTGATCTCACGAGAGTCCCTCGAGTGTAATTAAAAGCCTGAATTCCTGATCCTGCCTCAGCTTGCTAAATGCAGCAGGTTACATGTCTGGAGAGAGAAACACATTTCTCAGGAAGGACCCAGAAACGGTGGAAGGGACCATGGCTGACCACGGCCACCCCCTGTGGCTCTGTTCTCCCACCACTCCTCACTGAGGTAGCCCCGAACAGCTGCAGGCAAAAAGGGTTCTTTTCCTTCACCTCTTTCTCTGCGCTGAGTCCTGCTTCTGCACATCCGCACCAAAGCCGGGACCTTAACTGGTGCCCCCGGCTCTGCTTTCTCAGGCAGTTCATCTGGAGCAGTTCTCTGGGGTGACTGAAAAGCCCTGCTTTCATTCCCAAAGTTTCTAGCTTGATCTCATCCAAATGATACAGCAGTTTCGATGAGCTGAGGCTCAAAGCAGAAAGCAAATAGAAGCATGGAAATATGACTGTAAAAATTGGCTCTTTTAAAGTCAGCCCAGGTAGTCTGGGTTTCATTACTGCTAAAGGGTGTGTAGCTGATAATACTGCATCATGTTTTTCCTTGCAGAGAAATAAGAAATGGAAAATAAAGAAACCTGTAGCAGTCTCCACAATGCACTAGCTAAGGTTTTCTTTACTCCATTAAAATAAGCTAATGCAGTGAAACAAAAGACAGAAAAAAAAAAAAAAAAGAAATAAAATAAAATAAAATAAACACTATTTGCTCAAATAATCCCCTTGGCTGCAGCACAATTTTTTTTAAGGAAATCCAATGCTGTAAATAACTGGAGTAATTTCTCAGGAGATTAAAGAAAATAAGCTCACTTTCCTTCCTGAAAGAAAATAAGCTAAAATATCGTTGACAGACGGCAATCTGAGGCTGGAATACCTTATTACAGACCGATGACACCATTTTCTCTCCCATATTTACAAGTGTGCCGCGGTGCCTTTTATACAGCTGGATGGAAAGAGGCTGTTTAGCCAAGAGCCGTTGTTTGGCTTGCTCTCCCCCTCCTCAGAGAAACACACTCCCTGCAATGTCGCAAGAAGTCTGGCATCTGCGAAAATGAGCCCCAGCCAGGCCAGGCACGGCCCGGCCAGCTCAGCACACCCGTCCTGCACACCAACCTGCGCCCTGCAGGGCCCCCCGTGCAGCCTGCCCCGAGGCTGGCCGACACGGTGACACGAGCAAGGACCCTCGCAGAGCATCACAGATGCCTTTTTGGCAGCAACCCGAGCACTGACCGAAGCCAGGACACAGGGATAGCAGAGGACCACGCTGACCCCACTGTGGCTACAGGGGTTTTCTTCCAAAGACGCATTTCTACTCATTTCTACTCGTTTCAGTTCCGCTGACTCCTGGAGCTGTGCTGCAGACAGAAGGGCAATGGGAATGATGGGGAGAAAAGCCTGATTTCAGCCCAGTTTCTTAAGCTAAGCAAACAAGCTCAACTGACAGTGACAGTGAGTCCTCCCTGTCCCCAGACCCAGTCTTCCAAAGCCTCCGACCACCTCATCCACATACAACAAGTGTCAAAGACACGAGTTCCTACAGCACTCATTAACACAGGCAGTCAGGTTTAGGAAACGCATCCTGCTGCTGACTACGTGAGCATCTTAAATATATGCATCTTATCCTATAGTCCTATAGGATTCCTGCAGACAATCTCAACTACTTTGCATGCAGGGGATACACTTGAACTAGTAGACACATCTCTACACCTCTATACCCAACTAGGTAAGCCTTTAAGTCTCAAGTAAAGCAGTGGAAAATTCCTGGCTCTGCAGGATTTTGTCTCCTGGGGTTCGTAGCATCCTTATGTACGACCATCCTTGGGGTGCTGTTGCACTCACAAGCGTACCAAGGAATGTTATCTAGAAGATGTTCACAGCTGGAGGTAATAGCAAGCAATTGAGGTCCAAAACAGGGAGGCATACATGGGAAAAAAGTTACTTCTGCTCTTAACTGACCAGGCAGAAAGAGCTGGGAGGAAAAGGGCAAGTCATTAAATCCAAATCTTGGCTGATAAAAGAAGATAGCTGTATCTTTTCTTGCAGGATTTGTGAGGAAGGAAATACGAGACTAAAACACATTTTCAGCACTGCTGGTGTGTACCATCATTGCAATTATTTTGCAAAGAGGCGTCGTAGCCTAAATAAATACTGCACTAACTTTGATCATGGTCCTTTTAATTTGTATAGGTTCAACTGTGCACTAAGGGCTATGGGCACAATTATTTTCAAAGAATACATTCTCTTTCATGAGACCATATACAGGATTTCTTTTGCTTTTGTCCCAAGGATAATAGAAAATAACAGAAGCTTGACATCATAATAGAGTTCAAGTGCCTTAGCAGTATATCTACTCTCAAAGAATTATAAAAAAGCTGAAGCTAATGTACTTCTCTGTGTGCATGGCACAGGCGGGCCATTTTATAGCTCTTGCAAATAACCAGGCTGTTGCCTCTCTTGTCCATCAATCGAGGCAGCTTTCGCGATGATATAATGCCGTTGATTCAAATCCGATCAGCTGCTGTTGCCTAATTATACAAGCCAAACAAATCCAGACTGTTTAAGGTAGAAGAGGGAGGTGGGAGGGAGAGCTGCTATAAAACACTGAGGGAGAACTGTCTCCTCTTTTCAAACATGCGGTAAAACCAGCAAGTTCTTTTCCCCTCAACCAGGAATACTGCGGCCATGATTCCACAGACCTATTTACTTTTCTTTTCATAATGTGCCAGTCTGCACGCAATAAAACTGTCAGGCACAACTCAAGAGCGATAAATATGGGGAAAACTGTTATTTAACTGGCCAAGAATCATCTGCACGGCATCGCTGCGTATTCAGAGCAGTGCTCTGGCAAAAAGTCATTTTGCAAAATGACAATTTGTGTTGCATCTATTTTCATCTCTCCTCCCATGCCTGTTCACTCCAGTTTCTTGGCAGAGGTAGGGAGATTTCTTCCTCACCTCTGCTGCTAACAAAGCAGGCGCTGCCACTGCCCAGAGCACTAACACAGAAGGAAGAAAAGCAAAGGGCAGAAAGCTGCAGGGCTCCTGCAAAGGCTGCTGAGGAAGCACAATGGGAAAGTTACTCTCTATTTGAGCAGTCTCAGATGAGATACATACGCCTAAGGATAACGTGTATTCATAGGCAAAGGGAATGAAAGGCTACAGCTCCAGCGCACAAGGACCTCAACGTGCCTCTGCTTCAGCCACAACTCATGGAAACTGTTAGAGGCTGGGGTCCCAGGCTGCAAGAGAAAGTAGAGAGTCTAAAATTGGGCTGGTGAAAACCCACCACCACAGGTCTGTACATTCAAGCACTTGCTGGTTCTTCTGGACGAATACCTAACCGGCCAGCCTCTGAGAAGTATTTACTTCATGCAGTCTCCGGTAAATAAATCTCATCATGCACATCAAATAAATCTCATCATGCCCACCAAAAGCACAACCTAAATATGTGATTCCTATTTTAAGCTTCTCTGAAAACACAGGTCACCTTTCCAAGATGTTCATTTCACAACTCAGAGGGATAAAACTGTTCAAAACAATTCTCATGTAAGCACTTGTCTTCATACCCTGCATCTCAATGTAAAAACACTACAGACTGAAAGGCTTGGGGCAGACTCCAAGAGGTCCTGGTGACTCAAAAAAGGTCACTCTGTGCCCAGAGACCTCAAGAAAGCTGAATGGGGACCAGAAGAGTGTACAGAAGAAACGAACCTAGGGACTGAACTCAGAGTTAAGCCACCTGTGGTCTTAAATCACGGCATCCACCCTGATGTCCCGCCTGTATTGCACCCCGTCGGGCTGCGTCCTAGCACCAGAAGCTTGCGTTGTACAGCTGAAGAATAGGACTTTGTTTACCTCCAGTCACTTACTGAAATCTACGGCCTGTGCTAGTCAGGATGTCAGGCTCAAGGATGCAAGAGTCCTTCTGGCACTGCTGTGCTCTTGTGCACTGCTGTTCTCGAAACGGCTGTCCAACAAGAGATGCTTATGGGATCCCTCCCCTCCGCACAGCTGTGGGCAGCTTAGTCCTGTTTACGCTGCATGTTGAAATGTCCTTCCCCAACACTGGGCATTAGATGAAAAGAAGTATCTGGGATTCGGTGGACACCACTCTCAGAGTGCCTTGCACCCAGCGAGGAGAGGAGAGGCAGCTCCTGGAAGGAGGAAGTGTGTCTGGTTGCTCTCCTGTTTGAAGCTGCTGCTGCCAGGTTTCCTACCCAGCTCGTGAGCTCACCATTGTTGCACCATCTCAGAGGCCTTTTAAGCCCCAGAAGAACACAATGACAGGGTGCCAATGGTGCAGAGCCACACTCCCCTTGAACTTTGCTACCCATCTTCTCAAACTACCAGCTGCCATCGTGGGAAGGGGGCTGTCAGATGGAAGTGAAAGAAAACCAATTACTGGGCTTTGATCTCCTGTCATGCTCCCAATCCTGCTGTGTGATTTGCTCTTTTGAGCATTTCCAGGGGGTTAAAACATGGTGCACTGTCTGGCCAGCCCCTTTTCACGAAAATAAATGGATTCCTGAAAAATCCCGATGAGCAATACTAGGTTTAACAGCAATGTAAGCGGGCAACGACCAGCCATCATATAAATCTGGAAAGAACCCCCACCACTGAGTGGTTCAGGAATCATATTTATTTATGTCCTGCAATTACCAGGCGATACGATTACTAGATACGTTGCATTGTATCTATGGCCACAGACAGCCAACTGCGTAGATGGGCTGGAGATACACGGCATTTGATTCAGAACCTTTACAGCCACTTGGCAGGCTTGTTTTGCTGTGGGAACATCGGCAGCCCTATAAATAAGTTATTGATTTTAATTTGCAGACAGAATACTGTTTAATCTGTGCAAACCGCCTCCTGTTCCACCGTATAAAGTCAGTAGAAGGAAATAAAAGTATCAAATATCTGCTGAATTGCACTAGGTTAAAAATCTGCCATTAGTGACATTTTACCCTTTGAAAACAACAGCCAGGCGCTGCAGCCCATTGGCCTAAATCGAGTTATTCCGAGTGTGGCAGCAGTCATCCCCACCCAGCCTCCCCTCGGGAAGGCTGTGAGATTTGGATGGTACCCAATAAACCAAAGACCTGGGCATCATTTTGGCTCGTCTGTGGGCTCTCTGTGGGGCTGGGGGCCAGCAGGGCTGATCGCCATCAGGACCAGTGCTCCTGGGGCAGGTGGGGGCGTCTCAGAGAAACCCGCTGGGTGCTGCTCAAGGGAAACTTTTGGGACCATGGCTCGCCTGCTTTCCCTTGTGAGCCTTTTTTAATCCTTTGATGCCACACAGTAAATTACTAAAACAGTCACTAGTGACCAATTATATACTCTTATTGTTTGACTTATGATCGTATGTTACTTGGAGTCAAGCTGGAGTTGGGCACAGGTCCCTGTCGGTGGAAGGCTGGTGCATCCCCGCCGTGACACCCACCCGTCCCTCTTCTCCAGCCAGTGCCAGCTATTACAATACAACATTTTCAAGCCACCTCGCAATTCAGAAAAGTTCTGTCAAGAAAAACATTTTCAAATTAACCTTTGAAATTATGGCTGCTCACAGCCTTTCCCCTACTCGACTCATGGAGCGAAGCCTGTTTCCCCTGAAATTCTATTAAAAATGCTAGCAAAATAAACCCATTACAGCTATAACAGCTCAAATTAATGTCAACATGTCAGGACATATGTCTAATTTCAGTTTGGAGACTTGAAGATTGGGATCCTCATTATGGGCACCATCAGCTGTTTCCAAACAGCCTTCAGGTCTGGAGAGATTCATTTTAAATGAGGAACATCAAGGCAGAGCAGACAGAGCAGTTCAGCTGGTGCATTAATTTCAGTCAGTTTGCTCAGGCTATGATTATCATCACTGTGAATTCAGTAATTTCCTCAAACTTGCTACTGTTGCAGTTTCATCAGCCTTTCCACACATCTTTCTTCTCCATGGGAGACAGCAAGAAGCAGCACACACGGTGGCCTTCAGGTGGGGGCGATGAGAGCGAGGACCTGGGCAGAAGGGAACAGGGCACCCACGCCGCCGAGCTGTCACAGACCCGTGCCCATCGAGTCAGCTGGCAGCTGTGATGGCTCGGCACAACGGGACCGCTGATAAGGTCCTGCTGAGCCGAAATGATGCTGAAAATTGAACCGAAATTATAAAGCTACTCAAATTGCATGTTCTTTGGTGAAATACTAGAACACTAATCTATATGCATATTGATTCCAAGTACAGGGAAAAGGAGGGGTGAACTTGTATTACAACAGTATTTGGAAACTCCAGTTGGTATTGAAACCCTCTGCATTGGCTGATATATAAACGCGAGGCGGCAGACAGGTCTTTTCACACTTCTCCTGCCGTGGAGGTTCAGATGACACAACGGAAGATGAACAGGAAGGGAGACGGGTGGCGGTGACGTGAGATCTCAGAGCTCTGCATACCCACAGCATATGCACGACTTGATTCTTCACACAGCATGCTTATAATCACAGCTTAATCTTTCCTGCTCTGTCTGTTCTGATTTTTTTTTTTTTATCCAATTCTTTCCTCTTGATATGCAACTCTCAAAAAAAAAAAAATCAATTCTCACTTGTTCTTCTGAGCTGCCAGCGTCACCCACTGCTTTCAGGAGAGGTCTTGTTTTTCCCAAGGTTATACACATGGTATGCTTCCGAATACAGGTTTCCAATTTTTCTACAGTTGAGCCCCTGTATTCTCAAACAAAATAGCACCTCTCAGTTTTGTTTTGTCAACTCCTAAAATTAAAAAAATGACCTTTTGGCACAACTGAGGCATGAGGGCAGACTCCACTGTCTGTAGAACTGCCAGGACTCTTCAAAACTAATTTTTCTTGTTCTCACCAACATTTCAGTTTTTTTAATGCAAACCTGAGAAATGCTGATGAGTTCAAAACAAACCTCAGTTGAAACTTCTCACAGTGAAGACAAGCTTCTCAGCAAGTTTTTGAGCAAAGCCCATCAAGACTCCAAATGCATATTAGAGAAAAAAATAATGTATTATATATTAGGAAAAAAAAGAGAGTATCTAAAGCCTTCATCAAGACAATTAGTCTTACTGGAAAACTTCTTAGTAACAGACAGAGTTTCCTTGGGAGTAGAAGGACAGGTCCCCACATAGCAGGGAAACCACAGGACCCACTCCAAGCACTCAAGAAACACTTGCAGCATGTGTGCATGTACACATCCACATGCTTATACAGGAAAGCCAAAGGTCAAAAGAAGACAAAGAAACTCCCTGTCTATCTGTGTCTTCATTTTCTCCATTGAGTTTATTGGATTATTTGGCTCAAGCTCTGAGGAGCTGACTGCAGCCATCTCCCCACTGGACAGGCAGTGGTGAAGGGGGCATTCATGGCAATAAAAAGCACCCTGAACGGGTAACTGGTCAAGGTAAGCGACAAACATGGTTAACGGGCCACTACCTTTCACACCCCGTGCTGGGTAGCAGAGGAAGTGGGACACTGTGGTTGTGCCTCTGCTCCGGGCCTGCCGGCAGCACCAGGCCCCCCGGCCCTGGGCCTGCGCTGGTTGTAAGGCAGTGCCGCGGGCTGGCCTCCAGGCCTCATCCCACAGAATCCCAGAATGGCCGAGGTGGGAAGCGACCTCTGAACATCACCCAGCCCGACTCCCCTGCCGAGCAGGATCACGTAGAGCACGCTGCACAGGATGGCATCCAGGCGGGGTGTGGATATCTCCAGAGGACCCCACAACCCCTCTGGGCGATGAGATCTCGTATGCTAACTGCCTCGCATGTGCAGCTGGTGCTCCAGAACCTTCTGGAAAGAGGCTCAGGTGCGTGTGCTAGGGTCTTTCCTTCCCCACTGGCAGAACCGCAGGTGCGAAGATGTCTCAGGTGCTTCGCAGGAGGTGGACCTCAGACAAGTGCTATCCTGCCTTCCAGAGATCCACTTTTCTGAGCCAATTTAAATTGCAGTAACCGCCCTTTCTTGCCAAGTGTTTGAGACATCCCCCCTTTTCCCCTCAGTCTCTAACAGCTTTTCTCTTCTTCTTGGTCCTCCCTTCATGCCACGTCCTTCTCCACAGACACAACTAAACCCAGCAGGGACAACTCTGCCTGAACGCAACCTAAAGCAGGACTATTGCATTTACTGCCATCAGCAAATATTCATTAGGTGAGGAGTAGACTGAGGGGAAAAAGTAGATGGGGAATACACATAAAAGTAGGCTGGAGGTGAAAAAATGGGCCATCTGCCTGGTTCCATATTTTATGCAAGTTTTGCATGTGTTGTAAAGGACTAGGGTAAAATGGGTTGTGCTGAGTATAAAACTGCCCTGAACACTTCAGCTATGTGTGAACGTAGCATTTCTTATCAAAACATCGCCTGGATTCAGCTAGGGGCTGACGTAAGGGCATGGGCAGAGGATTCTGCAAACTGGAGTTATCTCTGCTACTGGCAGAATCAGTGCCTGGTGGAGAAGAGCAGGCAACTCACATCATGGACCATTTTAGAAGTGCTGTATCTCCTCCTCATTAATATCTGAAGCACAAATATACTTGTCATAGTTCAATAAAAAGCACAATCCTGCGAAGAGTACTTCAAATCTGGATTCACAAATGGGCCAGCATTTCAAAGCTCCTGAAAGTCACTGTAGTGTTTTGCAGGATCCCTGTAAACACTGTGGCCATTTACCAGTCACCCCAGGCTATCTTCTCATCTCCAACATGCTTCAGCCCTTTAATGTAATATTTAGACCAATGTTGTTATTAGATTTTCCCTGGATGAAAGGCTCTATAAACGTAAATGCCAGTTGCTAATTCTCACCAGTACAAAATAATAGTATTAGTGCATCACACAATAAGAAAAAAATTAAGCTGGTAATTTATACTGCTGAATTAGATACACTAACAAAAGAGAGAGGCAATTATATACTGCAGTAAAATCTTCAGTGCACAGACTTAAGCATTCCTCAGTCTTTAGTGTTCAATTAGGATAAAATTTACTTTCAATACAAGACATAACGCCAAGGGCTCTCAGGCCCTCAGCAAAAACATAGGATTTCATCTCATCTGCGTCCATGCAAAGTCTTTTTTACTCTGGCAAAGCTCAAGGTTTAGCTCCAAAGAACAATTAGATTTGCATTACACATTGCACTAACAGGCAGCAACATGCAGATTTATCTACTGAATGAATATATTCTAATAGCTCTGATGATCTGTCTTTATAGTACCATTTGATTAACAACAAATTTATTCACTTGGCAGCTGTATTCCTTAATCAGGTATTCACTAAGCAATAGCATATAAATATGGATAAATGTCAGATTTATGGATCAGAGAGTACAATAATTTCATTGGAAGAAAGGTGGATTGTCTATACTTCTAATGAGTTTCCCTTTAAATAGGCTCATCATATGGACAATTTGTACACGACCGGGGCCTGATTTTCAGCGCCAAGGGTGCGTGTCCCATCACACATACTCTCTCCTCGGAGCCTAATTGGAGCCCTCTGCTACGACCTGACAGCTTCGTTACGCAAACATTTCCCTGCATCACGGTGCTTTACTGGGATGTTTTCAAGACGGCGTCATTCACGCGTTTGCACCTGCACAAGCTTTGTGCCCAGCCAATCTTCACTTATCCCTCCATTATCTGGGCACACCAGTAAAGGTGCTGGCAATACATATGCAAGTAAACTGGTGAACGGCAGCAAGAGGAATTTCTACAGGGAATATCTTCAGTTAAATGACAGTGATAATAATGAAAAATTATCATAATTACCAGGGAGAAATATGCTGTCTGTGCAATTCAACCCAGGCTTTTAAGACAGGTTATAGACTCAGTTGACAAAAGTATTTTTGCCTTTCTTGTTCAAGCAGATTCTCCCGCAGCCACTTGTACGCTTCATGGGAGGCTGGAAGGAAAAAAAAAGTGGATGTGAAATAATCCTTGGCTCATCAGGGGTAAGTGCTGTTATTTTGATATCTATATGGGAGGTAACAGGACTTCAGCTGTTGGACCCCGATTAAAGTAAAAACTGGGCTGGTTGTGAATAAGTAAGTCGTTTGAATTTGTTAGCAGCCTCTGCTTCAGTGCACTACAGGTATCAAAGCTGAAGTTTAGAGCACCTACATTTGGAAGATAAAATTCTCTACAAAGAGCAGAGGGCTGGTCAGGGTAGCTCTGCCATGCACCTGAAAAGCCCCAAATAGCCTCAAAACGAGGCAGCTCATCACGCAGTCTGATGATCAACAAGTTCTGTGTTGAATTTTCCAGGAAACCTGGAAGAATTCTGTTCCTCAGGGCAGGAAGGGAATATCAGGGGAAGTCCTTCCCCTGAAGGATGCAAGGAATAGGGCAGCTTTTGTCACCCTGAGCCCAGAGCTACTGCTCGCAGCTCTGCACTGTGCTGCCAGTGACAGGCTGGCAGGAAGCAAGGCAGTTTTATGCCACATTTTATTTTAATTAAGCACTAGGCACAAAAGAAAGAAAGAAAGAAATATAAGAACAGTGATGCCTTCCCTACTGGTACAAATCCTTACCAGAGCACGCCAAACTCCTAACCTTGTGTGTTTTGAACACTGTGCATGCTGAAGCTACATCTTCGCATCTCAACTAAATAATTTCCCTGTGGTGTGTCCTTTTTGTACAGCATGTCACACACGTGGGGCTTCCTTACAGATCATCTACGCCACTGCAGAAACCTGAAACAAATGTCCGCAAGCTAAATGAGCTTGAATCCCAGCAGGCTTTTCCCTGTAACCCCACGCAGGGCAGGTCTGTGTTTTCAGAGCAGAAGGCGTTACGGGGCTGGTGCAGCTTCCCTGAGCGCGCTGGCTGAACATGCTGCAGGTGGAGACCTCGCTCTAATCCTGCTCCCATTTCTAGCTCGAATAATTTCACACAGTGTAGAAAATCACATGCGAGTCTCAGAGCAGATCTTAACCATGCTCTGCACCATGCTGGCACATGTGACCATGGCTGCATTGCACCCATGGAGGGGAGGAGTGCATGAAGTATATTTTGCTACCCAAAAGTAATCCTGAAATAAATGAATAAACAAAAGCCATCCTTCATGTAGTTCCAGTCAAATAGAAACTTATCCCAATTTTGTTTATTAATCAATCAGAATTAATCTTTCAGAAATGTGACAGGTGACTGACAAGAAACTGATCTATCGCCATTTAATATTCAGAATACATTGCATGCTGAGATGAACATGAGAGTAACAGTTCCTTCCAGTATTTAAGTCTACTGAGCCCTGCAAATATCACTTGATTTATCAAATCTGATTTGGGGCTTATAGCCCATAAGAGAGAGAGTTCTCCACTTCCTAATCCATTTGCCAACAAGTATTTTCTCTGCTTTCCTACTTCATCTTCCTTATTCACTGATCTGAGGGGCTGGAATCTTAAACTTATTTAGCAAGGACAGAAAGAAAAAAAAAAAAGGATTTAAGGATTTTATTATAAGCTCTGACAATTATATATGTCCTGATCCAGAGAGTAAATAAAAGTAAGTGGCTGTTTGCTGTGCCACTAAATGCAGGCCACCCAGCGGAATTTTTATATGATGCCCTGAGATTGAAGCCATCAGACTTGCGCTGAGTGAGCAGAAGAGGCCACTGGTTTGTCACCCTCCCGGCTGCGACCACTCACGATGCCCATCTGCCTTCCTCTGGGCACTCTCGCCTAATCCAAATGATCTCAAAAAATAATAATAATAAAAGGAACAACTTTCTGAGGCTGATGACTTTTTCAGTTGTAATACGCTGTGTTTTAGCAAGTGATTGTCTGTCATTCTGCTTTTCAGTTAACGACTTAAAAATCCAATGGAAAAAAAAGGCAATAAATACAAAATAAAAAGTACCGGTCCCTTTATTTCTTGCTCAGAGGCACATTGTACAACCTTAATTTAACAGAAAATGATCAGCTTTATGACTAGATGTGTTGCAAATAAACTGACAACCTTTATACAATACAATTACTTTATTTTATGTGATATTATTATTATCTGAGCCATCTGACACTCTTATGGCTCATATAAAAATTCCTATTTTAGTGCAACTTTGAGCTTAAATAGATCTCTCTGTACTGTGTAAAACAACCCCTCCTCTCACTTTAGCACTTAAAACCTTCAAGATATACAGAGCTCTATCATATTCCTTCCTCCTCGGTTCTAGCAGTTGGGTTTTAGCATCTTGGTCAAAGGAAGCATTGCCAGTGATTTAAATCACCACTGGATCATCCCAAAAGTACACCCATGGGAACAAATCAGTCCCACAGGACTGGAAGGAAGACTTCACTTAAGCTACCTGACATTTTTACCAAAAAAAAAAAAAAAAAAGGTATTTTTCAGGACGGAGAATCATGATAACCCAGCTATTTTGCTTCTCTTCCTTAAATAAATTCATTGAAGCGGCTGGCACTGTGCAGCCAGGCAGATATATCCATTCATTACCATCTTTCCTTGCTACATGCCTCACATTTAATTCTTCTGATCCTTCCTCCCAAATCTCTCCCCAGCCCTGCAATCCTGTTAGCAGCTCTCCCCCTTGCTCAGCACAAATCCCTCAAGAAAACAGTCAGGTAACTGCCATTATGCTTCACAATCACCAAAAAGCACGACAATTTCCCCCGCTGTGTTAATTCACTCTTTGCCACTTGGCAAAAGGCAGCCTCTCCCTCCCTCTCGCTGCCCACGGTTCAAAGGACCCACACTGGTTTTCTCCTCGCAGTGACGATACTGCCTGGCACGTCACGAAATGCACCTCTCCAGCTCATCGTCTTCCAGACACGTGGGGCAGCTGCCCTAGAGCACCTACCCTCACGGTTTAACTCCTCCACCCCAGGAACACCCCCACGTGCCCCGGGGTTTAACCTGACGCTGGGGTTGGATGGCGAGGAGGCAGAAAACACTGATCAGGTGACAGCTCCCGAAATGTGGTGGGTCTGGGGGAGGCTCCAGTGGGCTGAGCTCCCAAAAGGGCTCTTGCTTGTGGTGGGTGGGAGAAACCCAGCCCCGTGGGTCCATCAGATCAATGATGCTGCATTGACAGGAGGCTGAGACCTAAGGAGACCTTCTCCAACCACGAAGTGTGTTTGGGTGCACAGAAACACCCGTCTTCTCCTGTATGTGCAGGACTGAAAATTCCTGTGTTCTTTACAGCATTTATCTCTTTCTGGCTGCTTCCAATGTGTGATCCAAACCATTTAGTCGCGTACCTAAAACCTATTTTCTCCTGAGAATGTGTGGAAAACGTTTTGCTTTTTTGGCAATAAGTGCATTGCTGCTGTAAACAAGATTTTTCTGAGCTCTTTTTAATGAATATAATTAAGAACACATTATAAAGCAGATTATTAGTAGTAAACAGCAAGTAGTAAATCCCATCTATATAATGTGGCAATGTTATTAGGTTTCTTCCACTAGAACTGCAGACGCATGCACCCTGGCCATTCTCCTAATACGATGAATTTCTAGTATTTGTTACAGTTCTTCACAACCTGTAACACAGAGGTTTATGGCCTAGGAATAATAAAGGCTGCTTACTATTAAATACAACTGGATGAAGAGGCAAACGAATATTTGTCATTATACAGCGTGTTAAACTGCAACAGCAGGAAAAAATGATCCTCAAAAAATAGGTAAAGCCATCAGAATTTGGTGATCTTTAAATAATAATAATAAAAGGGAGGTAATTAGGTATTGTAACAATGGATAGAAAAGAAGAGGAAGCACCATAAGAGCAAATATCATTTACTGGATCCCTGATACTTTTGAACCTTCATGTGATCCTGAAAAGCATCTTGGCTGATTCAGAGAAATTACATCACCGTCTCCAGCATATGACTAAACCCTGAAGCCACCCTCGGAAGGAGAGCTGGTTCCTGCTCTCACCACTTGCCATATGTCTTCTCTTTCTTCCTCCACCATCGTAGCCTCATTTGCTATGGAAACAAGGCTCGTGTGATCCTGCTGCCTTTCTCATTCCCCTCACCTCACTTACAACTTCTAAGCCTGTAGGACCATCTCAATCTGAATTGACAGATTACTAGAAAGCACAAAAATAACTGGATCCTCAGAAGTCTTGTGAGGATAGGACACTGAGAGAAAGGGAAAGAGAAATGCCTTATTCATGTCCTGGATTAACGTCCTGTATGGAGTGAAAGGCTGGAGTGTAAACTAATGCCACTGGATACCAGGTGGTCAATGGATGAGAAGGGTCTTAGCTATGCAAGACCTTCCACCATAAACTTCTTGGGCTAAAAATTCCACCAGCCACCAATGAAAAAGAGGCTTCCTTATTTTTAATACTCACAGACCTACTTGTATTTTCCACTTTCTTCTTCTAACAGAACAAAAAGACAGCATCAGCCAAGCAAGTCTTCCCTAACTCTTTTGCAGCATCTCTGTATCTGCTGCTGGAAATGGAGCTAAAAGCGAAGCCATCAGCTCACCACACCGCTGCTGCAGAGGCTGAGCAGATCACATCAGCGCTGGTTCTCCACCAGTAGGACTGCCAGGAAAAATCTGTCCCATGGAAGACAGAGGATGCATGTTTTCTTTGCAGATCTCTTCTTCCTCCTCTTGTGGGTGTCCTCGTTTTGTTTTGTTTTCCTTCAAGGAAGCCAAATTAGATTTCAACAGGAACAATAGCAACAGCAGGAACATCGGCTCTGTTATCTCTGTTCATTGCTCTTTTCTCCCAGATACTGTTTTTGCACTACCTGAAAGTCTCCAACTTGGGCTTTCCTTAGGAAAAAAAAATCTATCGCAATAGTTAAAGGAAAAAGGATTAAGGGATATTGTTAAAATGAAAGCCCTACTTAATACCCAACATCTTCAATTCTGTAACTATTTTTCCTTTTCCTATATCTCTAATGAAAGGTTAAAAAGATCTTTAAGGCTGATTGTTGCCATGGGACTAAGCAGCCTGGAGTCTATTAATTCAACTCCCAGCAGTTTGTTTAACTAGTTAGTGTGCAACACTAGCAGGGTCATGCTGACATCCTTATTTCAACCCCCTTTTCAAGTAATATAATTGGACTACTCCTGATGATTTACAATTAAATTTAAACTGAAGTTCACAAGTGAACTTTCTATCTATTAGCCCATGTCAAAAAGCTTGGTGTTCTGAATCCTTAAAAAAGAAATCAAAGACAAATGAGAAAACATTATGTCTCATTAGATCAATCCTCTGCTAATTTAGGGCCTGATACAAAGTGTTTGTTAATGCTAAGACTGACATTAGTTCTCTCCTTCATTACAAAGTAAATAACATAAAAGATATTAATGGGTAATGCCTATTACCCTGCCAGGTCTGGAATTTCACAATACTTTTCTCTATATGTAAAATGCTTTTAAAGTTGTCTTAAACTATGACTGACTCTGAACCTGTTTAATTCCTTTCCTCTTTTGAGCAACTGCCTCTTCCTTTCCAAGGTACGCCTTGGGATGTGGGACTCACCAATGAGCTGCTGAGGAGTCTTTAATAATTGATAATTTAATAAGCTCTCTGATGAGAGAGAAATTCTGTCTTCTACTCCAGCTGTACTTTAAAGATCTCCCTGTATTGTTCTGCTTTGTGCTGCCACAGGTGACACCGAAAGGAACTGCCTTTTGGCAAAGGATGGAATATTGAGTATCTTATCCATGGTGTGTGTCCCACCAGGAACATGTAACAAGTGCCAAGTGTGTGTGGTATACGTTTACCTGATCTGTAACTGCTGGGCAGGACACTTATTCAGCCTAAATTAGAGCTCTTGGGGAAAGAGGTTACTTGTTTGTGTTTAATTTTCTGCATTAGTTCAACCTTTGCCATTCAGAAAAATTCACAAAGATCCGAAGTATTTCACATGAACTGTGTGTCTATGTATACTGTATGCAAACTGTGTTGCAAACAATTATACTTAACTCCATCCCTGTAAATAATTCATGAAAATTAACTTAAATACATTTGGCTGTCAACAACGTCTTAACCATGAAGCAATCTAATCTTTCACTCAGACAATTCCTATAAATGTCAACCCTGAAAAGTAAGGCACTTCTGTAAGCCGCAGCAAAGGAGATTAGAAACAAGCAAAGCTAAATTTTGTAACATTGAAAAACTTTAATGGAAACTCCCGGTGTGAACAGGCTGGGAGAGTCAAGGTGGAGTCAGCAGAGCCTCCGGTCCCTCCAGCCTCCCCGTGGCGCTCCCCGCTCCGCAGTGGTTTTGGACAAAGATACTAAGCCATTAACTCCCATTTGAAACCAAACAAGAGAACAGGCAGGATTTCAGGCAGGATCCTCCACAACAGACCTCCCCTGTGTGATTAATGAAGTATTGAGGACGATGAATGCACATAAGCTCACTCCAAGTAAAATGAGCACCACCTTGAAGAAAGCTTTTGATGAGAGGAAATTGCTCTATATTAAGAGCTCTCTGGAGCCAAGGCAGAGACAAAAGTTACATTCAGTTCTCTGTAAATGAGTTCTGCTCTCTGTCTTCACAACTTTAACTAAACTGATGAAAGTGGTCGAACAGGCAGACTTGGTTGCTCATGAAACTCCATAATTTGCTCCGTGAATGCTTTAAAAAGAGATGGGCTGGTAAAGAAGATCATTGAATTTAAGCCAAATATAGGAGTCACAGCACTTCCCGTATTGGAGGCAACACGTGATTCAAAAAAAAAGGAGCTCGGCTGTAAAGGTGGGAATCGAATAAGAATGAGCAAACATCTTGTGAGGAACAGCCCTCCGTGTATCAGGAGCACTACGTGTCTTTGGATGACAAGAAAGAATTTGGGCATTGATCATTAGATGGACAATTCCTTCAGCTATTTGCAAGGCAGGAGGAAGAAATTCAGATCAACAGGCTTACTTAAGGCAGGAGATGCTTGGTGGAAATTTTGGTGCAACCGTCCTGGATCAAAAGACTGCCACTGAGTTTACTGCTCCTTCCTCTCCTTCTTGCACTAAGGCTTCGTTTATCAAGTTCCTAGCTTCTCACAACTCTTCTGTCTGGAAATCTCTGGATTTTGTACACCATCTCCTAGTTAGGATGTTTTTCACCCCTCGTGTTCAGGACGGCTTCGCTGTGAGTGTGGGCCTGTAGCAGTAACCCATGGAAGCGGTCCTTGCAACTTCTGGAATTGCTGTTGAACTTTTTATTTCCTGTCTGTTTTTAATCAAGCTTGAAATTTTCTACCTTTAGAGAAACCTTTAAAATCTTCTCATTTTCTCTGGATAATACATCTCTGAACCACGCTGTTATACTCTAAGAAAAGTACTATTTTCAGTCAGTTGGAAACCCACGCCTCATTTTGAACTGAAATAAACTTACTAATAAAATTAATCAGAAGCGCTATTCCTCTGGAGAGAGTCAGGGAAAATATGAGGGGTTATAAACTGAACCACAGGATCCAATAACGCAGCACAGGCAATACTGAGGAACCAGACCTCCGCTAGCTGGGACACAGCACACCTCAGCAAACGGTGTAACTTCTACTGTAGGAGAAGAGCACAGATAGGGACAAAATATAAGTGAAAGCCAAGTAATAAGAGGTTGTAAGCACATTGACATTCTTCCAGGTGATCTGCAAGGTTCCTTAAGATCCTTGTCCATCACTCAAGACTTAAGCTTCAGGATTTAGTTATGCTATTGTGTGCACATCCTTCGGGGACATCCCATTGGCAACACCCTGTCTCTAGAAGAATAAAGGAGCCATGCATCCTCTTAGAGCTGCTTATTGAACAGCAGCAACACTCAGGCTGAAGTGCTGGGAGCACAGCTAACAAGACACCTAAATTACAAGCCCTGAATGAAAATTGGGGTATCACTTCTGTCTGAGTTTCCTGTAAGATTTCCTGCAAATAGAGATAGTTACGGCAATTTCCCGAGTGCGTAGGGAGGGTCAGCTAGTGACAGCAAGGAGTTTTTAGGTTTGTAAAACACCGTGTCTGCCAAAAATTACTAAGTCAGATCCCCATAATGAAAGTGCAGAGCATCTCTAATGGAAGCAATAGTAGACAGCCGGTGGACTTTGTTTTATAATTTTTATGACTGAGAGATGAACTGACAGAAGCAGACAGTGATGAAGAAAAGGTGCTGCTCTGGAAACTGGCCAGGGAAGCTGAAGCTGTTATCAACAGAAAGGTAACAGATGTGGGGTTTCAGTAACAAGCCCTGAGAAAATGCAGCCACCGCATACGGTAAGACAGCAACACTTGTTTAACCCCTTCCCAAACACTGAAAATTGCAGAATAACTAAGCTACAAAAGGAGGCCTAAATTCGTGATCCTGATAAAGAAATGGGAACTATAAAGCCTAGTCTAATTTCTGCTATGAATTCTACTCAGCTTTGGAAGGCTTCTTCAATTTTTGCTGTTGCTGCTTTGATGCAGTTAACCTGGCTCTAGGCAGGAGGTAATGTTCTACCAACTCCGTCGGTATGTGTGCTATCGGGAACCCCACAGGATTTTATCCTACATGCCACACACACACAAAAGGAGCAGGACTCATGACTTCCTATTCCACAAGGCTGTTGTTTCTCTCCGCTCTCGCTGAGAAATTGGATAGGCAACATGCCTTGGTGCTCTGTCAGCTCTGAGCCTTTCCAGCAAGAGGGCCAATAACAGCCACGTTCAGCTTGACGTGCTTTACCTCGCACCACAAGTGTCAGGAGATCTCTCACTCCATGTCTGCCCATTGCACTAGCTTTACTGAAGCTAACAGAACAAAACTTCTTATCTTTACATTCCAGTATGATGACACCCTTACCTGGGCACCCAGACTATGTTTTTTAACACAGCCTCGACCATGTGAGCTGCTGAGTTCCTTTCTTCACCCTTTCTTCTGCTGGTTGGAGGCCATCTGCTATGTGTTCCTTTGGTGTTTTGCTCCATGCCCACCTAGTGCTTCCCCTTCAAGCCCCCAAGGCACCCCAAGCAGCAGCTCTGCTCCCTGAATGCTGGGTGTGGACCCTGGCTGCACTGCTGTGCTCTCATGGTCTTAAGTACTGGGCAAAGATACTTTCACAGCCTTGAGAGAGGTAGGTGTCTCATTTTTATGTTCTATTTTAACATAGATTTCAAGTAGCTTCCTTTAAAAGCCCTGTCAAAAGCTTGAAGAATCAGACCATACAACAGAAATAATCTTCATTTATTTATAGAGGCAGGGCTCCAAAGGCTCAGACATTCAGTTTACCTGAGGAACTGGGCTAGCATCCAGGGAAACCTGAGAAGCAAGTTCTGTAGGTACATTAACAAGGCTGGTTTATCTCAAATACAGTTGTAAGAGGATGACTGTTAAAATCTTTGCATAATCAGAAAGAAAATGCTTGAACATTCCTTTTAATCACTCCCATTTGGTTCGAGACAATCCACTACAAGCGACTCAGCACACTCATCTGCCTTCCCCCGGCTCCATTATCGTCCCCGTGGGTCTGAAAGCACCAACCTGCAGCTGGGACATCAGCATCTCAGCAAGGTGCTGGACTCTGCGAGGCAACACCCAGTCAACCTCTTGGCTGTCCATGTCTCACCTGACAGGCAGCACAGAAATCCTGTTGGTGTGTTCCTCCAAGACCACAGCCCAACTGCAGATGCAAGGCGGCATTTGCATCCCCACAGATTCACCCCCTTTGAACTCTCTGCTTTGGCAGCTATGCTAGCACATAGACAATACTCTGCTCTGGGTATCGATGCATAGATTTTTCTAAGCAGGATCCTTTTACTTAGGTACAAGCACTAACACACGGCAGCGATTTCGGAGCTGCCGTTTCTGCAAGTGCAGGACACGACTTCCAGTTGGTGCATTTCTTAATAGCTCAGCTCCTGCAGGGAAAGGATTCAGTTAAAAAAAAATCCCGAAGCCTTTTTTGTTTGTTAATCTTGCAGTTTGTGGGAAAAAAATGCAAAAAGACATAGCTTGCAGTTATACAGAGCAGTAATGGCTTTTGCTTGAGTTTTTTAATCTACTGTTATAGTTTAAACAAAATTAAGACCAAGAGAGACAACTAAGGAAAGCAAATGAATCAGTGAAATTTCTGGACTCTGTATGCAATGTTAGCACAAATTGACATGCTAAGCTACTTTTATTTATTTATTTATTTATTTATTCTATCAGCACAGCTTAATTTAGCTTTAATTTATTTGCATGTAAGAAAGCCTCCTTCCGAATCCTAGCCTAGGCAGAGAAGGACGGTGCTGTTTTTTTAAAACTTCGGACACCAGAAGTGTGGGATTTACCGGAGGGAAGGGCAAATAACACAGAACACATCCCAGCAAGCAGAGCAAGCCTCTCAAGGCACAGGACAGTTCTGGCCGACAATGAACATTGCCACTGTGGCTTGCGTGCCAGGTACTGATTCCTAACTGACACGGCCCAGCAAATGGAAAACCATGTTCCATTTAGCATTGCCAGGCATGGGGCCAACAGCACACTGCAACCTGTGGTCCTGTGAGGTCGAGGACTGACCCGCTCTAGAGCTGTCATTGCCACTGACCGCCCAAGAGTCCTCCCCAAGACAGCTCTGGCTTTGACACTGGCTTTAAACCATCATTGCTCCCCTAGGTCACTTCTGCTTGGCTTTACTGAGCCGAGAACATTGCTACGCTGGTCAGAGCCACAGGATCAATAAAGCAGAGAAGGAAAGAGCTGCATTCCCATCTGCCTCGTCCATCACCAGCAAACTTGGCAGCTGAATTTTGCTTCACGAATTCCATTTTTCACTTGACAAAAAGCCTTTCTTGGAGCCTGCTGGTGGAGGGACCTAAAACCTTATATACATTAAGGCAACTGAATTGATACCCTGTCAGATGGAGAGAATCTCTTTATCTGGCGAGAGTTAATGATGATTTATTAGGCAGAACAGACAGGTCCCAGGACATATTTGCAAGGACTTGTCAATCAGAAAAAAATTCAGAGAGATTTGGACGAAGCTTATTTCATACTTTTATTTAGGAGACATGAGAAGAGAACGGGACTTCAGTTTGAAGTACTTCTTAGATAACACGAAGCTTTAGGAAGATAAAAGACCAGATGAGAAAGGACCTCTTAAGACACTGAGTACAATCCCGTGTCATCACAGACGTGCCACTAAGGAAACATAAATGATTAGGATTTGGGGGACAGTGAAATAAACATGAAAGACTGTCGGGAAGATACCTGATGGAAAGGAATGTCTGAAATGAAATCAATGCAAAGCATACTGCCCTGGAGCTCAATAAAAACCAACAAAATGCCTTCAAATAATTTAATTTGTGATCTCTCCATATGAACTTCTCTCAGAACAGCAGACTTATGGATTTGTTGGTCCATCAGGGTAGGAGTCTTGGCCCTAATGGAGTTAACGTCATCTTGGACAGCCCTTGAAGTGAAAGGAGAGAAATAAGTACTGTTAGGGTGTGATGCTCACTCATGTTAGCACAGCTGGGTCAGGTGAGTCACCCCACAAAAGCTCTAGGGAGCCACGGGTCACTCACTGCGATGACATGCCAACACCACGGACCTCTAAACCACAAATCCTGTCCAAGTGACCATCCTGCTGTTTGCCAAAGGCTAGTTCATGGGCAGCCATGGACTTCATAAGCCTCTCTGAGTTCTGGAACTGTCTAGCAGTTCTGTTCTCATCTGTCTAGATCCACAGCTGTTGCTGAAGGGAGGCTGGAAGGACCGGGGCACAGCACCAGAGACGTCCTCCAACGCAAAGCACGACTCGAAGGGAGCAGGTGGTGTCGGAGACATGCCTCAGGACGTGCAGCAGGTACAGTCATGGACAACACGTTCCTCCTGGTCTTTGATTAGAAAGCACATCACGTTAGGACCGGTCAGAGTCCCGTTAGGACCCTCCAGACTGACAGCTAAGTAAAGCCAGCGGCGGCCGGCAGACAGCAAGTGCATGGGAAACGCTTCCCACGGCCAGTAACCTCGCACAAGGCTCACTTCTCCTATCCATTTCAACTGACTGCTCTCTTTACCAAGAGGGACGTGGCAGAAAGGCAGGCACAGCAGTAAGCCTGCGGCAGCAGCATTTACAGCTCATAGCTAACAGCCTCCGTGGGAGGAGAAACCGCCAAATACTTGACAAGGACCCAGGCACATCACACCTCCCTGCAAGGCTGCGGCGGTGGCACGGCCACAGCGGCCCTCTGAGCAGTGGGAGGATGCTCGTGTCCTGCTCCCCCAGCAGGCTGCTCTCCAGCTCTCATACACCCTTACTTTGAAACGAGCCCTGCAGACAGCGAGCGTGCGGCTGCTCAGGGTATGGGAGAGCACCATTAATCACCTTTAAAAACCCCTCATGTTCCAGTGGCAGCGGCTCTGCACAAAACCAGAGCTGAGGCCGCATCATCCCTGTTTGCTGAGATTTATAGCAGAGCAGCGGGAACTTGCTTTGGGCTGCTGCAAGGCCTCTCTCACACACTGCCTGCAGTTTAGAAAACCAGAACAGAGCCTGCCTTCCCTGCTTGAATTATAAATACGAGCTTTCTCTCTGTACTCCCTTAAAATGAAAATGGACTTCACAGAAGAGAGCCCGTGTTTGCAAATCTTTTTTTCACTCCAAACAGTCCAGGAGGTGAACCCTACCTTGGCAAGAGACACAGATTACAGGATTTGTAGTGACCAGAAAGCAGCAGGGTGTCCTAGCGAAGGCACTGTGTTCTACAGCCCTCAGCCACCCGAGATCTCTCTCGGCAGGGAGACGCGATGCAGCTCCCAGGACAGCACAACCCATCAGGGAAAACTCCTTGACATTGATCTCATTTTCCTTCCAGCACGGAGCTGTCTGCCCAGAGCCGCCTCCCCAGACAGCCCTGCAATGCCAGCAGGTGCGGTCTGCCCTGCGGCCGCGGGGGCACAGCCCTGCCCTGGTGGATCAGAGGTGAGGGCTGCCTCACGTCCCCCTTACGGAAAGCTGCGGCAGCCCCAGCGCTGACCCTGGGGGCTGGTGTCAAACACCAGCTCTTGGCCTAGCTCTGCGAAAAAGAAGAGCCCATTCGTACTCAAGCCACAGCCTTGATGTATCCGTACTTTGCTGCGAGGCAATAAAACCCTAGAAATTCGGTAAAGGAGGAAACGAAGCACACGCTTCCTCCATGGCCTGTTGGGTAGAGGTATTCTGCCGTGTATCTCTATCCTCTAACCGGATTTACTTGCTCAACTTTAACATTTCTAATATCATTTTTGTGTCTGCAATAGAGCTTTTCTTCCGTCCTTGCTCCCTGCAGTTACGCAGCCCATTTCTCTTTGTCACTTGAGCAGCACCACACCTCCACGGAAGGTTTATCATCCCAGGAACTGAAAGGCAGAGAGAAGGGCGCTCACCACTCCAGCTAATGGCTCCCTTGATCGATGCCAAAGGCAGCAGCAGCTTAGTTTGGCTGTCCCAGCTCTTGCTGCCCCTGGAGGAGCACTCCCGTTGCTCCAAGCACAGCTCAATCATTCCGTGCAGCCCTGTGGGCTGTCTGAAGGGGAGCTGATGGGACGACCCATGCTGCAGCCAGCCCCTGGCTGCCACTGCGGTGCCCGTGCGTGCAAGTGGAGGATGAGCAGCGACCAGCCCCGAGGGAGCCGGTGAGGAGCTGACTGGCAGGAGAGACCATCTGCATGAGCAGAACAAGCTGTGTTGATGGAAAAGGGAACAAGAAGGGAGTGATGTCACTTAGAGAAGCACGTTGCTCACAGACCTCGCTTAATGCGGAGGCCAAAGCCACGCTGAATGCTGGCTTGGTGTTCCTGCTTGCGCTGCACACTGCGGGGAGACCAGCAAGCGCTCCTGCCCAGCAGGTTGTCCAAAAGGAATGCTGACCACCCCGGGCACCATGCTCCAACTCAGTGATGCCTCTCCCGAGAGCCCAGCACAAAATGAAAGCCTTTCAAGGAAATCTTCCCTTTCCAGCCGGCGCTGAGGTGGTTTGGGAGATTGCACAGAAGGAACGAAGTTACCATGTCCATGTGACACCTTATGGGCCACAGCATCTGCTCCGATACTTTTAATTGCTCCTAAGGGTAGACAAATTAGTCCCTGCAATAGTGTTTCAGAGGACGACCCTTAGAAAGGAAGAGAGATCCACGCTAGTGGGTTTTAAAGGTCTACAGTAAAACAACAACAAAAATTATAGAAGAGCTTTTGTATCTGCCATAAAGCTGCTGCCACTGATCCAGGTGTAATAAAACAACCTCCTTCTTGCCTGGCTGGATCTGGTCCGTTACTTTTTACTTAATGCTTTTTTTATTTTTATTTTAGATTTAGTGCGCATTACAAACACCTTGCAGAGCCGATGTGTGAGTGCTGTGATTTAACACCGTCGGCGCTACAGCAGCTTTGCCGGGCAGGAACAGAAAGTGACAAAGTCATGTATTGTGCAGCACATTTGCTCCTCTCTCTCTCTCTTTTTGTTTAAATTAAACTCTTTGTATAAATAGTCATTCTGGCTGATTATATAATCTCCCACATTTAGATCGTCTGTGTTGCAACCATGGCAACTCCCCGAGCCGAACGCATTCGGTTCAAACTTCGTTCTAAATTTGCTGATGAGGGTGAAGAAACAGCTCTGGAAGCCCTTCTCAGACAACCTACATTTGTTCTTTGCCTGCAGAGCTCAATCCAGCTTGGACTGAGCGCACCCAGTGCCCTAAATAGGTTAGGAACAAGCGTCCGTCCTGCTCCAGTTTAGCTGATTGCATCTCTGATACCAGACATGGGGAGCAGCGATGCCATTAGGGAAAATTACAACTTCTATTATTTGATTAGTACTAAGTAAAAGAGATGCACAGTAGTAGAGCTGGAGAATGGCATCTCTGTGGCGCAGAACAGGCAGCGCTCGCAGTAGCTCTGCAGTTTCTCTCCTTGCCTCATCAGCCTGCTTCATCTTCGGTTTGGAAAAACAACACTGAAGCTAAAAGCTTCAAAAATCCTCTTCTCTTGTGGTTAAAAAACCATCTGAGGGTGAGCTAACTGCCCTGGGTGCTGATGTTTAGTCCTGCCGAACGTGTCCCACTAGTCAGATGGATGGGAGCAGCTCAGCCGCGGACTTAGGGAGACTTTGGCCAAGCTACCCCGAAACTGCAGGAATTTCAGACTGCAGCCAGCTCCTGACCCTCTGGGACAGGCAGCCCCTGCTGCTCTGCACTGAGGTTGCAGAAGTAAGGTAAAGCAAGGCCCAGAATTGTGTGCAGAGTGGAAAAAGCACGAGTGGGTTTTATATAACAAATTGGAAAAAAAAAAAAAAGAGCAACTACATAACTGTTCTAATTAACCATTGTGATCACCTACTGTATTTTTGTACTTATAACTCTTGATATTTTCTTTGAAAAATGAATCATCCCAATCAGGTCTTTATTTTTCTTGTGCCATAAATACAACAGATGAAACGTGTGGCCAAATTTCCAAGAAACAGAGCTGCCCAAATGTCCTATAGTGGTCACAAGCACATGAGCCAGAATCAGACACAGTGATTTGGGACTGGCAGCACTTCCAGATTTGCTAGGACTGAAACCCTGCTGTGTTAGGCACCGGCTAAACCCTACAGTCAATAAACTGGAGAGTTTATGCAAGAAGTTAAACTGTGCATATATAGCTGCCCATCTGTCTTGCACAGCCAGCTTCTTCTGGGCTAGGCAAGTTCCTGTGGGCTTTGCCAGACACAACCCTGGAGACTGCAGAGCCATTTTGGCTCCAGCTAGAACCCTGCCTCATGTCCAGAGATGGTTAGCCTTGTACAACTATGACAGAAACTGTAATCTAATCCAGGCAAGAGAAATGTATTCCTTCATGTTCTATTTAAATCTTCACAGCAACAAATGAAAGTAAGGGTGTCACACTCCTTATTTCAGACATTTTAAAGCTTGCCCTGAATTTAATCTCTTGCTTCAATTGGATATTTATAACAATAAAAGTCCAGCCATGCACAGGCAAGACATGCTACAATTACAATTACACTTACAAAAAACAAGTGGCAATCAATATCTCATGTACAGTCTGATCTTGATTATACTTAGTCAGAGGTGATGCTAACAACTTCCTTATATCATTTAATTTCTTTCCAATCACATCTTAATTACTAGCTATACCAAAGATGCCTAGAAATTGTACAACAAGAACCCACATATTTTTTTGTCTTATATTGACATGAGCTTTGACACCATTAAGTGCTGGTTTGCTTGCTGCAGACTGGAGGGCGAGCAGAGATTAAATGCAGTAATTAATTATGTGCATTTGAAATTGAATACGAAAAAAAAAAAAAAGAAGAAAAAAAAAAAAAACATAAAAAGTGAGGTTACCGAGCTCATACATTAACAGTAGCTTGTTGCATTAATTTGGTTTCTCACTGATGCTTTCTAATTCCCTTTTCATTACATGAGGAGAAGGGATACGTTGTGCCAGAGCTAATACTTTTGTGAAGATGTTACACTCGTTTTAAATGTGTCTCTATTCTCCTACCTGTAGAAGATGGATCTCTTTGTTATCTTCTTCCCTGCCTGATAATCCCAGGGAGGGTTGAATAAACTCAGACATTCAAGGGAATAATGGTAGCACTGCTAGCCTGACATATTCACACAAACCCACCAGGACTCAGCATAAGGTGGGAAGGTGCTTAAATAAGCAAATAAAAAGCCACCTGAGCCTCCTTTGCAGAATAATGTAGCAGGAGCTTCTCTGGGAGCCAAGCAAACAAATGAATTAATAGCAGTCTTTGCCTCTTGTTGGGTATTATTCACGACGCTTTATTAGGTTGCTCCCTGGAAACCTAGGTAAACTTTGACTGTGACTTTCTTTTTGATCCTCTATGCCCAGATCATCTGCTTTAATGTAATCCTGGAAGCTTTGCAAGAAGTCTGCGTTCAGGAGCCAGTCCCTGCTTATTTCCATTTGAAAGGACTGCTGGTGCAAGTCAGGGCTGGAGCAGCTCAGTAGGGTGCCCCTAGGTGATCTGAGCCATGAAAGGGCAGAAAGGAAAGAGATTGGAAAACTGGTGTTAAACTGGAAGTGCTTAGCACATATCCGGATTCATGATTTGGGAGAAAGAGTTAAGAGGCAACCTCCTCTGACCTGAGCTTCGCCCTCGGACTGCTTGGTCGTGCCCCGGTTGTGATGGTCCACACGAAGAAACCGCCACCCCTGGCCCAGAGCCCGGCTCTGCTGGTTCAACATCAGGAAGCATTTCCTAGTGAGTTGGGGACATTTGCTGATAACGCCTTAAGTAAAAATTAGGCAATATAAAGTCGCTTTGCCTTATTGCTGGCACCTTTTTCTGGATGTCAAGTCCATATCCTTCTCCCAGGACCATGCCTGCGAAGCCTGTTGCCATCTGCAAACTGGTGCAGGGCTGTTACAGGCAATAGTAACGGCATCTTTGCGTGAGTGCTCTGAATATAGGCCCACAGGATTTGTTTAGCCAAGCTACAGTAACTATTTTAAGCTTTTTACATAAACGCAATGTCTCCCGTTTTACTTCTATCTTTTCCATTGCCTTGGATCCCCACTAGTCTGACACCTTCCTTTTTTTTTTTTAGCAAAATTCAATTATAAGACAGTATTATAAAAGAGTTTTTGATGTTCCTGTTCCTCATGTTTGCTTACCACATGTGCACTTTGCTACTGCAGCACCCAGGCCGTCTTACCCGTCAGTGAGGTTACCTGACACGGCTGGTCTGTTGGGGTAAATCTAGAGGGAAGTACTTTGCATAAGTCTCAGTGTCTGATTTTAACACACTCTTTTGGCAACATCTGTATTTCTCTATACACATGACAAAGCAATCTTGCGATTAGCTGCAGAACACGCTCATTAGTGTCTCTGGGGAAGCTGCCCTGCATTTTGATATGAGAGGGCTTGCTTCCCTTAACAACCTTGCTAGGAAAGAATATTTCATCATGAAATATTTCAGTAGTGCCGTGTTTTGCTGTCTGAGCTTGGATCAATTTAGATTGCCTCAGACATGCTGGCAAAGGGTCTCCAGCCAACACAGCCCAGGTAGAGACTGAGAGCAAACTGCTATGGGCAGGTAGGGAAAGGGATATCGCAGGGCTGCAACGCTGAATTATCTCCTAAGAAAGCAATCACAGCTCCAAAATCCAGCTATATCTATATATATATATCTATATATATATATATATTTTAAAAAAAAAGGTGCAAGTAGTGTCTGCTGCAACAAGAACTGAACTTTTTGCTAGTAGTAAGCAACATGGTAGAGAAAATACTGGACTATTCCCCTATAATTTTTCCCCCTCTGTATTCATTCCAGAAGCAGGAACAAGGCACAGAACAAATGAACACAATTACTATGATAATTCCATTTTTTTTCAAACTACGCCGAGGCCATTTGGATATAACAGTTGGTAATTACTGAGTTCTTAATGGCTAGTTTAAGGTTGGCCCAATAACACTACAAAAAGAAGTTGGTAAAAAGCATCGCTGTTTAGACATTCGTTGTTATTGTGAGTGGACCTTGCAAAAGGAATTAGTTTATGTAACTCATATTTCATGAAGGCAAATGAAATCTCAAATGTCCTATAATTATAATAATTATTTCTGCCTGATGTTTAATTACTCTACCTAATGAGCCAGCGGTACTATAATGGGCAGGTAAAGCTCTGATGAAATTGTCTCTCTCTTGTAATCTGGTTTCTAAAAGAGGACAGAGGTTTCAGTGTTTACAGCACCACTTGGTTAACTAGTGTCACATTTTCTGAGATTTCCAAAATGTGATTAGTTGTGGCCACCCTGCTTCTGCAAATTGCTGCTCCTATCACAGAAAAGTTGAGTTGAACTGTGCACTGAACTCTTCTTCAAGAAGCACTTCTTCTGATGTTGATTATAGTGCAAATTAATGATTGCTGATGTCTAAGCTAGGTGACTTTAAAGACAGGTCTGGAAAAAAAGAGTCCATTAAGATCAGCTGGATAAAGGACTTAAGATATGAACACGCAAAACCATGGTTTGCATTAAACAAAATGGATAGTTTTGATCGGGGGTACTGAAAAAAGTGATGGATAAATGTAAGTTGAGTTAAACAGGGACTTTGCCACCATTTACAAAACAACAGGGGAAGCAGGATACGGCCTTTCTGGTCTTACATCCCATTTGCTGAAGAACTCATCTGAAGCGATGGGAGTTCAGGTCCAGACCCTAGTTTGCCCTGACTGCTCCTGCTCTGTGTGAGCATCCCCACCACAAGACTTGCAAACCTGCTCCGGATCTGAGCTCCCGTGGCCAGGCTCCGCAGCCTGGTCCTCAGCACTCCCGTACGGAGGAGTGCGCCGTATGAAGGAGTGCGCTCACGTTCCATTTCTGGTCAAACAAAGAACATGCAACTCAGCTGTTATCCTCCAGCCCAAAGTGTCCAGCCATGGCCATAACCTTGCCCTAAGAGCAGAGGCAGATAATGAGCTCCCTACTCCCCATGCTGACGCTGTCCTTAGAGGAAAGCAGAGAGGATCTGCAGCAGGCCCGTTAGCAGGCTGAGAAATGTGCGTGAGCACCGAGATTCCTAAGGCAACGACTGATGCTCAAGGACTGCAGGTGGTGAGTTGTTGTGTCCTGTTTTACAATGGAACAGAAGTGAAGAATAGAAATTGTCAAGACTGAGAGCACGAGGGTAAGGTGTCAGAGGCAGCGACCGCAGAAGTGGGGCATTCCTCAAGTTTCCTATTGTAATACTAAGGGGAACAATAAGATTAAGGCTCATAATTGCATTGGATATGAGTCTAGTAGTTGCAAAATTCCATATTCCTCAGCCTGAAGTAAATAGGAAACACGGTGTGTTTGTCTCTTTCAAAAAACTGTTCTGAAGCCTGCTGGGCTGTGGAAGGACCACGCTGCTGACATAAGCAGGGAAGACTTTCTCCCTGCACTCCAACATTGGAGAAATTACTGCTCACAAAAAATAAGGGACTCCATTCAAAGCCTGCCGCTCAGTTCCCCAGACCTCTAGGAGGAAAGAGCCCGTTCATGCAGAACTTGTCCTTGCAACTTGCTGCTCTTCGAGCACTACAAGCCTCTGATATTAATACCAGCCGAATGCTCCCAGGCTGCAGGTGGATCTAAGCTGCACAAATGGAGCCAGGTTTCATTTTAGTTTGAAGTATCAAAATTGCTGACAATTAAACTTAATTGTATGAATAAGCTCCTTAACAGAATGCACCGCTGGGCTTTCATCCAGCCTAGTGCTGGCAAGAAAAGAGAAATCTATACGCAGAGTGTCTGTCAACATCCTGCAACCTGCGAGAGCGGGGCTTTATCACAGCTCAATAGCAACATACAAGGATCCTGCTCTTCCTGCCTTTCCAAGAAAAATTCATTTTTCTTTTTCATGATGTTTTGCATCAGCAGTCCTTATCCTCAACAACCTGCTTTTCCCTCACCACATTTTCTTGAAGGTAAATTTCTAGAAAAAGGATCACATCTTTCCACAGGGTTTAATGACTGGCTTTGGCCCTACCCGCCCAAACAACTGGCGTGAAAAGTCCTAACAAAAAAGGCCAAACATCTTTTTCCTGGAAATATCCTTTCTGAAATATTAATGTTTTGTTCCCCCAGGGTGGCATCTTTATTTGCCGCATCTTATACAACCAGCTTGTTACTGCATCTGCTTCTACAACCAGAATTGTAGGCAGCAAGGATGTTCTTGGGGCCCAGGGGTCAGTTGTTTTCTAATCCATTTCTCTTTGGTTTAATTTTAATTTATTTTCCCTTATTCTATCACTTAAGGAGATCTGAAGGCAACTACTCAGGTTGAATAAATCTAAATACCATTACCAATAATTGGATGCAGCCTTAGCACGAGCTCCCGTACGCTATAAACCCACCTATTTTCATGCTACATAAAGTAGGCTTAAGGAAGGGACAGTTGACCACCATGGCATTGTGAAGCTCAGAATTTCTGTCCTATGAATCAACAGATTTTGTCTCCGTGGTTTTTCATAAACTACGATTTTATCACATTCTTATAATTACAAACGGGACAAGTCCAAACCCCAGACCAAATGCCACAAGACTATGCAATGCTTTAGAACAGATTCTTGTGTTAATTTGTGGTTTGTTCCTATCCCTCATGGTGATAAATGTCCAAAATATCTATTTAACATCTGTGAACTGTGGCAAAAACCACATCCCACGGCATCCCGGCAAGGCATCTCGGAGCCCTCGCTGAATTTGTCCCCTTGTTACCAGCTGAAGGAACATGGTGACATCGGTCCCATTTCACGGACCAGAAACCCTGACAGAGAGAGGAGCCCAACCCACCTGCAACTTCAATGCCTGCTTCAGACAGGATTCAAAATGACTCTTCCTAAAATCCCCAGGAAATCGGGAACTGGTGAATGATACGGACCCGGGGCTTCTGGGTCTCATACCAGCCTAGCCACAAACATTATTTCTGCTACTACAACAGAAAAAAAACCAAACACACACACACACACACACACACAAAAAAAAAGCTTTTGTTTTCAGATCCCTTACTCAAAAATGTTTTAACACTGACTGAGCCAGATCTCTGCTCAACTCATTGGCATCAGGATTAAAACAAATCAAGGTGATACATCAGAACAGGAGACTCAAAACCGACAAGAATTGAAATAAATAAGTTTTTGAAAAGCTACTCTCTGAATGTCTTCCTTTCTTGACATAAGCTGGATATGAAACACTTCGTGTATTTAATAGATTTGGGGTTAGTCTTGCAGGAGATACTAACGTAATACATACACTGGAGGAATAGCAAAACTCCAGAAATTGAACATGTGAGACTTACAGGAGAAAGAGAAAATTTAACACAGGTTGTAATTTGTCTAAGGCTCAAGAAACAATTTTGCAATTTTTTATTTTATCCCTTGAAGGGAGCAGAACCTCAGAGTCCCCTACAACATACAAACATCGACTGGAATACAGGATATGATCCAAATCCAGAGGAACACTGGGAGAAACAGCTCTAAGTGTTGGCAAAAGCACGAGCAGATGCCCAGCAAAGAATGTCGCCTGGGCCAGAGAGGGGTTGTGGGGCCAGGGGAGTGCTTGGGCACCGCGCTGCTGGGCAGAACTTTAAGTAAATAAATAAATAAATAAAAAGAGGCAAGGGAAAAAATATCCAAAGCAAAACAAACCACGTGGAGAGGTTGGTGCCAAAGCACACCAAGAGTGCATGACAAGTCAAGGAACCACTGCTGAAGCAAGATAGGAGCCCTGTAGATATTTATGTCTCATTTGTTTGCTTTATGCAAGGGGAGTAAGAAGCAAAATATATGGAATTGCAGGCAATTACGGATCTTGTTACTCCAGTGGCACATGGTCTAGAGACAAATGGAAACTCTGATCCTTCAGTGGAGCAAAATACCTGCATTAAAGGATGCTCACAGGAGCGGAAGCCAGAACGAAAACAGCAGCAAATGAAAAAAGCCATCAGAGCCCCTTACCTAACAGCAAAGCAACCTTGTTCCTGCTCTGGGGAGCCCAGAACCACTGCCCTCGTGTCCACCAGCCTTGGTTCTCATCCCAGCTCCGACTCCACCATCAGCTATCCGCACGTGGGTTTATCTTTGCTTTGCGCTTGTATTTATTATCTCATATTTTAGTAAGCTTTCAACTTTATTTAAAAACTGTTTTAGAACAAATCAAAAATCCTAAATTGATTCATGGGGATTTACAGCATTTTAATTATGGAGTGTGTTTTTGAATGATTTAAAGGCTGATAAGAGCTTGAAGCAGCCCGAGATTCCGAGGAAATGAGAAACATGACATTTTGAAAAGGAAACCAATTTCCCTCAACTTAAACTGTTGCTCATATAAACCAAATTATAAATATACTCTGTGACTGTAATGCTACAGAGGACTGTTTATGAAAATATGATTAGTAGTGCAATTTTCTCAGGTTTCAGCTGCTTTCTTTTCTTTGCAGACTTTAATGCAACAAAAAAATCAACATCCTTCCTCCTCAACCACCCATCTTTCTCGAGGAAAATAAAACAGCAAATCGACTCCTGCAGGACAGCGGGGGAAATCCTGATAAAACTCTGCCACGCAAAGAGAACTCCGGACAGTTGTGGGGCACAGAAGAAAACATTTCTGTATTAAATGTAAAGAAATTTGAACGGGGCTATAATCCCAAGGTTATGCTTCATCCAGTGCTACAGTCGGGCTTGCACTGACATCCACAGCTCCTAACAGAAACAGAGACTGAGAGATGTGGCAACATGATCCACCTCCGCTGCTCTAAAGAGGAGTTTTCTGCTCATAAAACGGCAGTCAGAGGGCAAGGGGACACAGAGATTACTTTTGAATACTTTCTGGTGGGTCAGGCATATCATCAATGAAAAAAGAAAGAAAGAAAGAAAGAAAATAGACACCAATAAAACCTATCTCGAGCTGCAGAATACCTAGTTACCCCTCAGCCAGCAGCACTGGATGGTGCTGGGACTGTGTGGGATTTGCAGTGAAGCTCATGACTTCGTACAATTTCTTTACGTCAGTGATCTACTCCAAAAGCTTTGTAGTTCTAGTGTTAGAAAACAGCACTGCTAAATTTCAAGTTAAAAATAGAAAAATTATCTGCCTTGCCCCATCTGGATACTAGAGAGCTTTTACTACTTCTTCTGAGAAATTGGGCTCTATCCTTGTATCAAAGGAAAAAAGAATGCATTCATTGGCATTCTTCTTTCACAAATGGTGCGTATAGCACTTCAAAAAGGCACCAGATAAAAGTGAAATTATTTTATTTATCAGCAATGATGGGAAGAAAAATGCAAGAGAAGTACTTTCTTGTAAGTGTGTGGTAAGATGACATTGTGTGTTAAATATTAGTTTCTTGGAGCTTGGCAGGCATTTATTACAGAAGACCTACCTTCTCCTGAATGCTATTTCCAACAAAACATGACTGTCAGTGACATATTTAAGGGTGCTGAAAAGTCAAGACTTTGGAAACTCACTTGGGAGGATCTCAGTTAAGGCGTTTTACAACCAGATCCTGCTTTTCCTGGGCAGATGATGGACCCACCTCTCTTACCAGCATACCACATGTACATTTTCTGCCTTTTATCACTGAATTTGTGTCTTTATACAAAAACAACTAGCTCTGAGAGCGTTAAGGAGACCCAATATACAGAACAGCAATATCCTTTTAAGTCTTCTTTTTCATTTCTTTAACACTTCTCCTTGCTGCTTCTTTTTTTTCTTAGTGCAGTCCTGGAGAAACAACAGTGTAACTTCCCCCCCCCCCCGCCTAGTTTTTAATGTGTATTTAATCTCTCTGCATTCAAATGGTAATAGGTTGTTAAATGTATACCTTCACCAACAGGTGCCTGGTGTGTGTAATACCTCTTCATTATACCAGTGAGTGAATAGTATCTTTTATTTCATTTTTTTCTTTTTTTTTGTTTAATATTAATCTCTTTAGCTTTTCAAAAGCAGTGGCACACATCGTCATTTTAAGCTCCCAGCCGATGAATCATTCTGTTACTCGCAGGCCCATGCAGAGCAAGGCAAGAGACCATCTAGCTCAATGGCTCTGCTGGATAAAGCACCACGTTGCACCAGAGCTTTGTGAGGACTCAGAGGAGGAAGCAACAGCCAAGGATGAAGCTTTGTTGAGACACAAAGCTGAGACAGAATGAATGGTAGGTCCTTCTGGTCCCTCCTGGCCTCCACCTGGCCTCACCTACCCTGTAGCATCTGCACACTGCTTGCTCCCAGTGCATGCATTGAAATCAAGATATAAATAAGATGGGTTTCACGCCAGGATCCCAAATTAGCTCAACTGGTGTATCCATGTTCATACCAATTCTCTGTATTTGTTCTGGCAGACTGAGGTAGCTCTGCAGAGAGGTTAGAGGGACCAAGGCCAAGCTCTCCCTCTGGAAGATGCAGCAGAGAGGAGGCCCAAGAGGGCTATATCAGGAGCTGTGCTCCGAATGACCTGGTGGTGACCAGCATTTCCCACCACTCGTTATGCTGCAGCTGTCTAACTTGTCATGGGAAGCACAGAAAACCCCAGGGAAGCTGCTGAGGTTGGAGCTGAAGCCCGTCAGAACCACGGCAGCCCAGGAGTGAATGCAGTGGAGCTTCACCAGCTTTGCCCACTATGGCCAACATCTGCCCAGCTACCCCTGGAAGCGTGGCACACAATTCAGCACAACGTATGTCTGACGTGTGTGTGACACACTGAGACTGCTCTCGTTGGCTCAGGGAACCTCTGCAGACAGAGGGATGAGGCACCAGCCTTGTGTCTGTCCAGTTCCTTACCTGCTCTGCCCTGGCCCTTAGACTAACAGGTCTTACGGCTCCTTGTTTCCCTCAGGAGTCCCTCAAAAAGAACTCCTCCCCCCAAAATGGAGAATGAAAGCTAATAAAGATGCTAATGGCAGCACTGGGGGCTGTAACTTAGACAGTTCTCATAACAGGGGTTTTGAGCGTGAATTGCAGAAGAAATTCCTACTCATTTAAACAGAAGCAGTGGTAGGTGTGAGGCTGCACGCAGAGGACCTGTTTCAAGAGTTTGGGATCCTGAGAAATTATTGAATACAGCCAAGCTATCAGGTGGGGAGAGAAATCAAATAAAATATCCCAAATGGAAGACAGGATCAGCAGAAAAGTTCCAGCACAGCTGAAGCAATCTGAAAACATGGAAGCCAACCAGACGGGTTTAGGCAGCACTTTGGGAGTGTAAAGCAGTACTGTAAATGGAAAGGGAGAGAGAGCAGATACATTTCTGACAGCAGCATGTTCTTACAAGCCCCATGTGGAAGAGTTTCCTGTTCTCTCCTGGCCACTAGGATAACGAAAAACCCAGGTTACGCACGTCTGAGCCATATTCCACGTCACACAAAACTAAATACAATAGGTCACGTTCTTCATCTGTAAATACAAAAACAAAGCAAAATAGAAGAGAAAATTTGATACATAAAGACTTGCAGAGTCTGTAATAAGAGATGAGAGTACAAAGCAGAGGTGAAAAAGCCCGACTGTCCATTCACACCTGGAAATGAGTTACTTGCCGGACGAGAGGGGCCATAAGAGGCATTGACTCCAGAAAAAGTCAGAGCATACGTGTGGGGAACAACTTCACTTTTGCACTTCGAGAAGCTAAATATATGAACAAATAATACTTCACTAATTTGGGGGTAACATTGCCAAGCATTTTTCTATGCCAGATGCATTAGCTTAATTGTCAATTAATATATTTACCCTTGTAACGAGACAGTCTTTTTGCGAATGGCCTTTTGTGCTATGTGATTGTCTTCAATTCTCCCTAAAAAAATGCAACCAACTGCTGATGATCAGGTCGTACTAAGTTTGTACAGAAATTGTTAACAGAGGTGATGTTTTAATTTGTTTGTGGTGAGAAATGTGATGTATCTGTGAGAGAAAATAAATAAAAGAAAACAAATAAAGGTTTCTACATAGATGGCATTATACCCCAAATCCTCACCAGCTTTTCAATGCCAAGAACAAAAAGGATTCACGATTTCTATAATGGAGGAACTGTAAAGGAAAAATGTGTCTAATCTAGTTGCTGGAAGCATACAGTAATAGTCTGCAAATATACAATAGGCAGGGTATGCAAATTGGTATAAGAAGGTTGAGAAACAACACAGGTTAATTAGAAATACCACAGCATTGGATGCCAGAACAGTGAGCAAGGAAACAATCTCTGCGTGGAGCTGGCAAGGTGAGTAAGATGGGTGTCTTAAAATGGCACAATCAAGGTTTAGGACCAGAAATTCATTCACTATAGTATACAGAAGTCAAGAATAAAAACACTGAAGAAAACAATGGGTGATATGGATATAAATTGTATCGTGTCTTTGTTGATTAGAAGTCAGTGTTGGCTGAAACAAGCTGTAGCCTCCTTACAGTCATCGCTAAGAGGATCCCCGCAAACTCCTTCCTGCCCAACATGGCAAAGATGGGGCATTCTCATTAACCTCTGTGTCCACTGGAAAGTGATTGCGCTGTGTCCATCACAGCTGCAAGGTGACAACATTGGATAAAGGTGAGGTACAGGAAGAATTTAAGGTGAAAACAGTTATTCAACACCACAAATACACACGCCACCCCTGCACCTGATTTTAAGATCAACTATTTGGGATAGAAATACACACAAAAAAACTAAGTTCAAGAGCAGCATTGCCATTACACTGCTTGGTGAGCAGGGGGAGGAAGGGGAGGCTGCAGGCCTGGATGGGATTTAACGGTGCTGGAAGGATGCCCTCAAAGATGTTAGAGAATGATTGAGAGAAAGATTAATGGAAGCTGTTTTCAACTCTACAAGAAAACTAAAAGGAGAACCGGAAAAGCTGTACGGTAACCCAAGAGTTGTCCTATGCTCTATATGCCCTGTCAACTGGATTGGTAACACAGGGCAGCTTATTTCCACTCCTTTTCCTTAAATAAATCAGCATTTTAAAGAAGAATGGAAATTATATTACTGGACACGTTTGCTTGGAAACCCTGATCAAGACTTAACTGCTAAAATACAGAGTATTAAGAAGAAACAGGGAAAGTGAACATTTAAAGCTTGAAAGTCTGGAGAGAGAACAGAGGGAATTCGCAGAGCACAGAGCGACACACAGAACTCCTACCCTTAAAAGAGCTTCCATGTCTCGATTGGTTATAATTACTTGGAACTTTGAGTTTAATCATTTTGGTTTGTTAAGCTAAGTTCTGGCTGGGAAAGAAAGATATATTATTAGGCTTCTTCCCTGAAGAGGTTCAGTTTCCAAGACACTGGAAGTACGGAGAGACTTCCAGAGACAAACTTCAGTTAGGCGCAGGCAATTAAAACTGCACGACAGGAGAAAAAAAAAAAAAAAAAAAGTCTATTTCAATCACTTTTGGCCCAGGTGGTAAATGAATACTATATAATTAGCATCAAGTTGCTAACTCTCCTTAGTGCATTCGATAGATAAAAGCTACGATCTCTTTTCCTCACCAAAGCCTACACTGCCCATGCTTGGTCCCCCACATTGTTGTAGAGCCCAAGATGTATCTACAAAAAAGGAAGTATTTTTGCTTCCTACATCTTCTTGTCAGAAAGCGTGTCCTTCCTGGCCAGCTGATGGGGATGTTATCCCTCCAGTCACGCACAACCTACATCTGAAACGTCCCTTCTGCTCCCCCCGGCAGCGATGCGCAGCAAACCTCTCTACAAAGCTGCGCGCTGTGCAGCTGCCTGCGAGCACTCACTCACGGCTCTTGGGTGGCAATCAGCTATCCAAAATGACAATCATCTATCACTTTGTGCATATCTTTGGGAAAGAACTGAGAAAAACGTCATCCTCAGTATTTTGGTGAAGAAACCGCATGATGAGCAAAACCTCTGAGGCTGCACGCCACCCAGCACAGCAGCAGGGACTCGGCACACCAGCCACCAACCTTCAGCTGGAGAAGTCTCCGTTCTGAAAACAGAGCTGGGGAGAGTTCCTACACACTGCAACATCCCCAAAAGGCAGGAAAGAGCGAAGTTACCAGGAAAATATCTGTTTTGCTGTCTTCAAGACTGGTCATAATGTAAGACAGCCACGGTATCAGAGCACTTCCACCCAGCAGGAAAAGGAGTGGATGAACAGAAAATCATCTCCTTAAGCTTTGGATGGTGAAAGAATTGATATTTTAAAATACCTCTTTCCAATAACTCTGCAGCCAGTATATGTTTTTGTAGTGCTCTAGTCACAAATCATTTCTAAAGGGGAAATTATAATGTGACAAACTGGATTTCTGGTATTGGAATGAATCTGACTGGAAGAAATGGGTAAATCAATAAACCAGCAAAACTCCTGTGTGCAAATAGGCAGAGATTGCCTCCAGAAAAGCACTCCTGGCTGTGCTGGTTCTCTCGGTAGTCCAGTCACCATGGCAGCTTCAGATCTGCAGCGCTGGAGGTGAGGGGTGGGAAGGGTTGTGTGTGTACAGAAGTTACTGCAGTATACGGTGGGATGTGAATTTACAGCTTGCTGTCTTCTCCATAGTAACTTGGAATCTGCCCGCACACACGCTTTAATGCCACAGCTTTGTGTGAGGTCATTTCAGACATCTTACCACCAGGAAGAAAACAGGTGAGCTACACTGCATTTAGCAGGAGGTTAAAAGCAGCTACAAGGGCACTTACACCAGAGTAGCTAACAAATTGCAAGTTCGCACCCTTGTTCACCCACAGTGACACCTCCAGGTGCTCAGCTTCCCTGGAAAAGACTACAACGTTTCCCCTAAGCACACTGCTAATTGCAGAATTGGAAGATACCATCGTGAACGCTGAACTAGCAAAAGCCCCGTGCTGGCCACATGAATATCCCCTAATGTTCAGTTAAGATAAGGCTCAGGATATTGTTCAGTCTGCAGTGGACGTTATTTTTTCCCTTTTGCTGGGCTGAAGCTTTTCAGATCGATAGAAAATGAAAAAAAAAAAAAAAAAAAAAGAAAAAGAAAAAGAAGAAGTATTAATATAGCACATCATCTTGGTTACACTGGAGCCCTGTTAAACAGCTGCTCTTCACTCAGCCCTTGTGCCTAACTGCCGCCTGCCAAAGCTCGACATTTCTTGAAGCCCTTTTATCCTGTTTAATTTCTCCTTAACGCTGCTGACTGGGAGCTCTGGTTGTCACTGCTCACCCGAGCCTGGGGCCGGTCAGCGGCAGCAGGGCTGCAGCGTGCTTTGTGCGGCAGGCAGGGCTCACACAGCGCTGCCTGCTGCGGGCTTGTGCCACGGGGCAGCAAGGCTCCGAGGTCGTGGCTGCTGCCCCAAAACATTGCCTGAATTCCAGCTTTACTTTGGAAATGTGACCATAATAACAGCAAACAGAAAGCAAGGTGAACCAACCCCCACTCACTAGCTCAGTTGGATAGGTGCAGCAGCAAGTCAGTTTGCTTTTATTTTTTTACTGCATGCTCCAAACAAAATTTAATTTTGAGATTTATTTTCATGTTATTTCAAAAGGAGGAAGGGAAACTTGGAGCTTCAATGAATCTTTCCACTCAAAGATGCTTTTTTTCTCTGCTCTCATTCACCAAAAATGTCGGCGCACCCCTTACTGCAGCTCCACCCCAGCTGATTCCTCGCACAAACTTGGCCGGGACATCAGCTGTTCGCACAGCCTTCGCCTCCCCGAGCTCTGGGAGCACGGCAGGGCTCCCCCACAGCTCTGCCTGTCCCCTCCACAGCCCCCTGTCCCTGGGCACACAGCTCCGGGCCGGGACGTACCTGTTGTGAACAGCCCAGCAGGAGATGACAATGTTTCCTTGCTGCCCTCCTGTGGCCACGCCGCAGCCTGGTATTTACCACGAGTCCCCGAATTTTTACATGAAGATTGTGTGCACTTGTGTCTTAACCTGGATTGTTTTCTCTGCTCGGATGTAGTTGCAATTACCAAGACAATTGGTGCTTTAATGTGAAGGGAGCATGGTTTTGTTTCTGGATCATAAATTTTAATCTGAAATCTCTCAGGTACGCAAGGATTAATATTTAATGGCTGTTCTGTAATGTCATTTCTACAGGCCAATCTTTCATCTTCAAAACTTTATCATCACAGACCTACAGAAGTTAGACTTCAATATGAACAATACCTTATGAATACAGTGATTCTTAAATTCCCCAGCTGTCTCCTACAGGCAGGGGTGGTGCCCCTGTGAGTCTTAAAAAATGAGCTAACACTTTTAATTGTCTATTTTCTTTTCAACTCCTATTCAGCACTGTCGAGTTCCAAGTGTGAAATGCTGCGAGGAACCGGATTGCTCTCAGGACAAGATGTCAGGTAATACCTTTGCAATTGAGGTCATCATCCCAAGATGAAAAGGAGACAGTGCTGACCTAATTCCATCCGTTAGGGGTCTTGGGACCCCTTGTCTAATACAGGAGAATGTTTGTGATGTCCTTATTATAGCAATGTCAGCCAAACACTGCAGATGCTCAGTCTCTAAGACTTACAAACAACAAGAAAAGGCAAGAGTCCGTGCACTGGATTGTTTCCCCTTGCTTTATAGCTGCTGTAATTTGTATTTCCCCAGACAGCACGAGTCTGCTTTTTCTCCATGAAAGAAGGGAGAACATAACTGCTCCAGGCTGCCCAGGAAAAAGAGGACAAAATCTTAAATTGACTCATCATGAAAGTGTCACATTACCCCTGGTGTCACAGTCCTCTTGAGAAGCACAGGTGGGACCAAGCCAGCTCAAGGCTGCCTGCTGCTTCTCCCCTAAAGGGAGGCAGCAGCAAGTCCTTCTCGCAGTGCTGGTGCTCTCTCAGCCTCCTTTCTGTTCTCCCTGCACAACGCAATTCGAAATCCCACACCATAGAGTGTGAAGAGCTGCATGAAAGACATGATACTAGGCACAAACCCAGTAAGGTAAAGACTTGATTACTTTCTTACCAGTAGTCACGTTTCCCTTGCTAGCAAGCAAACAATCACTCTGTTTCCAAGGTGAGACGTTCCAGCCACCCAAAAATCCTGAAGCCCCCCATTGTGCTTAGATGTACAGCAGGAACGTGTCCATCAGTTTGGAACAAATCAGCCTTGCAGACAGTGAGTGTTAGTACTGAGGGTTCATTTCTAATCT
Organism: Oxyura jamaicensis; assembly: GCF_011077185.1. Lineage (NCBI taxonomy): Eukaryota > Metazoa > Chordata > Aves > Anseriformes > Anatidae > Oxyura > Oxyura jamaicensis. The sequence goes on from NC_048912.1 coordinate 4,233,215, forward strand.
AGAGTGAGATCACGAATAAATCCAACTAGTAGAGGACAAAGTTGCTTATTCAGTGACTTGTAGTCACCGAGCTGCTATGATCATGTAAGAGAAATAATCCCAGTAGAGCCAAGAGCTAGGTCCCGATGCCTGTATCAACTCACCTTCCTCAGGTAGAGTGTATCCAGATGACAATTGTGGTCCCTGGGTTCTATCAGGTCCACAAAAATGTACATGCCTAACTTGTGCCTTGTACGAAGGCTTGCCTTAGATGCTATGTGAGCAGGTGCCTACAGGTGACCTTCAGGTTTCTCCCGAGGTGCTGAACACAAGCCTGTGTGGGGCAGGTTCATACCCACATCGGGCACTGAGCTTTGTAATTTATTCTGATTTTCACTACAAGGCAAGCTGGATTTCAGTAACCGGCATTCGTCCCTCCCCGGCCTGCTCCACTGACTCTCACGGAAACCTTCAGCATGTCACCTTACTTCACCAAAGCTGGCCCATGACAATACGACTCCTTGGCTTCCACACAAGGTCACAGTTGGACAGAGGCGTTTGCCAGTTTTCCCCAGTTCAGACCACTGACAGATGGGAAAAATCTTGACTTTCATTCCCAAACGTATCTGCTATGCACAGTATTTCTAATACAGTCATACAAAAAAGCTGCTCCCCTTAAGTGTTATCAAGGTTGTTTCAACAAAGAAAACTATCTAAGTTAAGCACACAATAGCGCTTTCAAATCAGAAGTGACTCCAACACTCACCTCCATCCAGAAAGCCAACAGCAACCTTACTCTTAAAAATATCACGATGACAAAGAATGAGTTACTTTTGTTTAAATCACAGTTCCACTGGTATCTAGGTTAATTGCCAACTGGGAGCACCAGTTTGTCTAATTGTTCCTTACAGAAAAGGCCATGCAGTTGAAATGAAATCCCATCTGCAAGGCCTGGCAGCGATGCTCTAGGACCGTAAGTCCCATATAAAATAACCTTTCTTTAACAGCCACATTAACCAGGTGTTTATTTCTCAGCTAGCTATGAGCTTGGATTTACCCTAGAAGCAGGAAGACATCACCAAAACCCATGAGCCTTACTTACTGCCGGAGCACTGTCTCCACCAGCTGCTTCCCTTGCGGAGGATGAACCACAGGAGCAGTGAGGGCACGTGCTCTGGTCCCCAGGCTGCCTTCAAGCAATGGAGTATCGAGTTTCAGGTCACCTCGTTTTCAGGATGTGAGGTTCACTCGGGCCAGTGCAGGATGCAAAGACTTCTGGTTCTTGGAGCTCCTCAAGGGTTTCTGGAGAGGGAAAGCAGAGGGAGGTAAGGGGCAGGAGCTGTGTGTTCCTCTATGACAGCTGATCCTCAGTCCTTCACAAAGAGAAGGTGAGACAGGATAAGTCCTTATTACTTTACCTCTTGCTTAATATTATAGTAATAACATATTGTTATACCTCTCAACACAAACAGGAAGAAATTCCATCCCCACTTCATCCTTACAAGTCTGTATTTGTGAGAACTAATTGTGTCCCGAAGTCAAGGACAATTTCATCAAAAACACTTGGAAGGAGCAAAACTGGGGCCAAGTGCTCACCTAGTGATTACCCCTTTTGTTGCTCTACATTTCTTTGGGGTATGTTTTTCTTTAATATCTTTGTCTGAATGTTACATTTTTTTCCTCTGTGCATAATATTCTCTTCATTCCCCCAAATTTAATTTTCTAACTTTTTGCCTTTATCACTTAAATTTTTAGTAGGGAATTTGGGTGTGCTGCCGACAAAATAATAATTTATATTGTATCAGTCAGTAGCACTCCATTGTCTAAATCTTTCATAATGGTTTTTCTGCAGCTTCCAATCTTCCTCAGAATAAAACAAATTACTTAGCAAGTGGAATATCTTCTTGTCATAATAATTTAATATTAAAATGTCAATAAGATTTGGTACACACAGCAGAGGGCACAGAGGTACAGAGACAGAGCAGAAATGAAGTAAACTTAATAAAGTGAGTGAGAGGGTACAATAGGGATTGAGTCTGGCTCCTGTACTTGATATGAAAGAACCTTTTTATCCTGCAGTGCAGTACAATCACTGTGTAAGCAATAATATGATTGCTGGAGCACTTATACCTGCTGCCTGCCTGCTTACACAGAGCTGAAGTCAAGCAACAGCCCCAGCCATGGGGCTCTGTGTTACCACTGGAGAAGGGATCAAGGAGCGCTGGATGGTGACAGCAGGGGCGGTCCATGGCAGACAGGGTGGCACACGGTGAGGAAGGAGAGGACAGCCAGAGGCTGGTGGTGTACGCTGGTCTTGTCCCAGCACTGTGCAAGGAGACCCTTCTGAACCACTTCCACAGTGTTTGTGCCTTGGGGATGGGTGAAGGTCATGGTCTGGCATCCTGATCCCAACGCTGGGTCAGGATTCATGCCAGGGAGGTTTTTGCATACACGGGGTCAGAGCTTAACACTCAGTTTCACTTTGATGCAGCCCTGGAAGGCCAAATTTCCTTCTGATTCTGGTACCTGGCTTTGCAGATTGCACTGACATTGAATGCCAAATACTGGGGACTTACATAGAGCATTATGAGTTTCTTAAAAAGGCCTGGAGGTCTCAGGAGCAAGTATGTCCCTTTTCTCAGGATGAGGAGGTCAGCAGGACATACTGTGGGACCAGTCCTGCTCTTCCTCGGGCAGCTCCATCTGTGCCTGCAAAATGAAAGGGCAGAATAACAATCACAAAATCAGAATAATTCACACTGGAAGAGCCCTTGGATGTCATCCACAACCCACTGGAACCAACTGCTCAGAGCAGGGCTAACTTCAAAGTATTGTAAAATCAAAAAGGAACTGAATTTTCATGAGCTTCAGGAACTTATTATTAGGCTCTGCCACATCTCAGGCAAAGGAACACCATTCCTAAATCTAAGCACCCTTTTCTCTACCACAGCCACAGCAATGAGCATTCTGTAGATGACTCTTTCCATGTTACTAAGTTTGAAGTCCCCGTGTTCAGTGCCTAATGTCTACTGCAAAGGAAAAAGGATGTAGGTCTTGCTTTAAATGCTCAGCCTTTTCATAATTTTGGGGATGGAACAAAAAGAAAGACAAAGATTGATATTATTTCAACCACAAAAGGAACAGAAAGCTACCCTGGAGTATCTACAAGATAGTTCATTGCTGAAGAAACACGCCCTCCCCAGCACTGGCCTGGTGCTGGGGCCAGGCATGAAGTTGAGCCCGGCATCAAGGGGATGCTCAGGACCATTAAGGGCCTGCAGTGCCTTGCGGGCCCACTAACGCTGTAACCACAAGTGTGCACCATGCTGAAATACTCCTACCTATCTCCTACAGCTTTCCATGAGCAAGCATGAGGGGCCGGCCCTGAGCGGTCCAGAAGTGCACCAGGGAGCTGTAGAAGTGTTCCCACCAGCTTAGAGCTGCAGAAAGTTTAATAAAAGCTTGTGGAGACTTCCCCTGCTAGCAATTTTACAAAGAATGAATAGGGGAGGTCCTTCACCTGCTCTGGGAGGCTTTTCCTTATTAACTGCTGCCCTCCTATGTGTAAAAATAAAAATGGTAAACAGCAAAGTCCTAACAGTCACAGGATGACTTAATGTCAGGATGACTTAACTGTCAGAGCTATAAACAAAACTGCTAGAAAAGGAGGATTTTTTAAAACTGCTGCCAGTGGAAGGCTGCTTTCTGCAGTATGTTTTTTTTCCCAGATCTCGGTCTGTACCAGTTTAAAACCACTCAGCACTTTTCTTGAGAGCTCATTCAACAGGACTAATTGCTCTGATAATAGGAAACTGATGCTGATGTTCAGCCAATATTTTCCTATCCTCCCTAGTGAGCACTTTCTGGCTGCCACCAGGAATCCCTGCCTCTTTTTCTATCTACATGTTAATACATCTATCTACATCTTAAATGGATGATGCTCACTATATTTCTCCCTCCTCCATCCAAATTTCAGCTCAGCAAAACTGCCGTTATAAATCTTTTACCTATCAGATACCTTCTGTCATTCCTTTTTAATTACCTTTCATTTGTTAGCTTCTTACCAGTATCGAAGTGGTCATAGCTGAATGCAATTTTCTGCTTGTGCCCAGCTGGTGCGTTCTGGACAATATTTACCTTCTTTCTCCCTTGCAATGCCTCTGCTCATTCAGACCTAACTGTGTGACAGTCTGACTCGTGGCCATGCTGCCTTGCCAAAAACATACTCTCAAATATCAGCCATTTTGGACTTTCCACATTGCCTCTTCTTCCACGTACCAACACCAAGCAATACCACACACCGATCCACCCATCCACAGATTTCACTTTATTGCATCTTGCCTCATTTCTTTTCTCCCTTGGTCCACCAGAGTTTTTTACAGGATGGTTCCCCATTGTTGTTTGCTCTGCCTCTCAATTTAGGTATCATCTGGGAATTTAATGAATGTGCTCTTTATCTGCTTTTCCAGGTCATTAACAGTACTTTTGAACATGACTGGATATAATAAAAGTCCCCAAGGTACTCCTAGTACCGCTTCCCCTAACTAGCTACAGCATGCTGATGTCTGTTGTGCACTGCCAACAGCTTTCTAGATACTTCGCAGTCCACGAGAGATGGCTTGCCTCCAAGCCAATTAAGAAGAGCTAGTTTTCAAGTGAGGGGTTTTGAGAGCTACTGCATAAAATTACTTACTGGAGTTCAAAGTGACCAAACCCTGAAAAGGTTAGATGTGTCTACGTTTACAAATTTCCTAAAATGCCTAACCCAGTGAGTTCTCCTCCGCCCTGAGTTTTATACAGACCCGCTTATCTGCTGCACATCGTTAACCTGGATGTTAGCTGCCTGCTGGGGCAGCTCAGGATTTCCCATTCTTGCCTGGATCTGCCTCCATCAGGCCCTGCCCAGGATCCACAGCCCTTCTGGCAACAAGGGGGTGACAGGGATTTCACACAGAGCAGCGCTGCATCCTGCAGGCTGCTGCGTGCTCACCAATGGGCCAAGAAGCACACGTCCATATTGCTATCACCAATTTGCAGCAAAGCCTAATAAGCAGTACTTGCAAAGCACTTGGGACCTTCAATTAAAAGCATTCCTTTTTATTATTTTCCATATTATAACTCTTGGGGGCAAAAACCATTAGGCTGGTAACCAACTGCAGAACAACTACATCCGAGCATATGTCCATGCAGAAACAATGGAAGTGGGTAATTATACAGGAGGAACATCAGCTGGAGATTCTCAGCTCTGTGTCAATCCCAAATGGCATTCAGAAAACATTTCAAGGGGATAAAAGCTGCCTCACGGGCGCTATACAAATCTACCATCATAAACACTGAATAATACATTACACTAATCTGATTGCTATTGACTGATACAGTTGCATGCGTGACCTTGGGCATACATTAATCAAAGGGAGCCGTTCATATTTCCATCTTGTACCCTGCAGCGACGAGCAGAACTCATCTCAAATCTCTTCTTGTCCCTGTGTTCCTTTCAGTTCCCTCTGATGTTGCTTGGAAATGGAGGCTGGTGTCTGGAGGGAAATGGCTCTTTCTATCTGCCCCTTTTTGTCTGAGCACACGCGAATGCTCCCATACAGAATAATAAAAACAGGCACCTTTTTGTCCACCCAGCGCTCTCTGAACCCAATTTAGCAATTGTCACAGTCCTAAAGAGCATTCAAACTTTGGACTAATTGGTTTCTCAGCAGAGGCTCTAACTAATCAGAGAAGCTCTTTGGACTTACACCAAACGTGCTTCTTATTTACCCTAAGAAATGAGGCATCATCAAAATGGAAGATCCCAGTGCTTTCGTGTACCTAGGACAACGCGGTGCATATAATGTGCTGCTCACACGAGGTGCCTGGAGGTTTAAACCAGAGAAACCAATCTCTCATCAGCTTCTTTTCCCTTTGTCATTACCAGAGGTTAGAGAATATAAGAAAGAGCTGACAATGCGTTGAAAACAAATTGAATGGGCATCACTTTGCCTGCATTGATTATCTTCTTATCCTTCCCCAAGGCTATGAGATGATACTTAGGGCATTATATTGCAAAATTCTCAGGCACATGCGGTCTGGCATGCTGCCTCCAGCCCCGGGTCTTTGAGCATGAAGAGCCTTCCCCCAGGGCACGTTCCCAGTGGTGGAGCTGTCTCAAGGCTGGTCATAAAAAACATGATATCAGAAAAAACTTCAAAATAATCTAATGAGCCAGTTTCAATATAGTTTCAGACCACTGGCATGCAAATATATTTCTTCAAGAGCCTTACTGTGTTTTCTGAGAGTTAAGCACGATAGTCAATAATTTAATGTACAGGATTTAAAAAGCCTGGAATTATTCCCAAAAGCAGTGTTGTGAGTGTAGACCATTCATATTTAACAGAAATTTAGATAAATTATGGCAACACTGGTACTGTAAGAATAATTGGCTGTAAATCCACAGGTACCTGCTTTTTAAATGTTTGATATAAAAATAAATAGAACTTTCAAAATCTTGCCATACTTTCATTAAAAGCTGTCTCTGTGCCTTGACAGCGAGCACCAGGAGGGAGATGCTGAAGAATACCTGGCCAGGAAGAAGAGCCAGTGAGGAGCAGGGTGTTTACTCCTGACAGCCAAGCAGTACTCCCTCCCAGCAATGTGAAAAAACACAACTTAATTAGAAAGGCCCATTTTGTCTACAAAGCCTTTTTACGGTCCATGGCCTTTGCTCATATCCACTTACTTTTTCCATCAGTCGCATCACAACCTCAGGGCTGCTGCTGAGAGTTGCCAGGGGAGTGCTGGAAGCTTTCTCCTTTATAAATTTTTCACCCCGGTTCTATTACTCAGAGTGGACTTCCACACCGTGTGAATATAGCCTGATCCCCCCAGACCTTCAGCAACCCTCGGTGTTCATGCCATGATGAAGAAAAACAGCACACCTAGACCACTCTTCCTCTCTTTTTCACTACACAGCACCTCTTCAGTACAGAAGAGAGAGTTTCAGGACAAACTAATGGATATTTTAGGACATCCAAAGAGTGGTCTTAGAAAGACAGAGAGAATTTCCTAAGGAGAGTCTCAAGGCTGTAATAATCCCTTGGATAAAGCTATGAAATGCCACTGAAATTGGAGGAGATATGTTAGTTGTTGAGCTTGCTTGGGAATGAAAACTGAGTGGTTACAGAATTTTGTTCTCTTTGTGGGCTCTTGCCCAAATGACTCAATACAAAATGGTCACGCGTCAAACATCATTCTGCAAAAGTAGTTTTCTTGTCCCTGCTCGCTTCCCTCCTCACATCCCACCAGGAAAACTTAATTCAACCCCCAAATGAAGTCTGAAAGGGAAGACTGCTGGCTACTGTGGGCAGGGATGTTTCAAGGTGAAAGACTAAGGCTATGGGAGAGAATCCAGGGATTAATTCCTCTGAAATCCAGGTTCAAGAAGTAAACAAAAAGCATGGCTGAAGACTGCATCCTGCAGTGCCTGGCTGTGTTGTACTCCCATGATTCAGACAGCTGACGTTACTCAAATCTGCTTTCCCTTCACACCAGGAGAGGCTGAAGTTAAGGAAGCAGAACCTCAATTTCACTTACACAAGCTTAATGCCAGCCTAACTTCTGACTCCTGTGGGTGTTACTTTTGATTTATACTCATGACGCCAAGAAGAAAATCAGATCAAGGGAGTATAAATCAAAGGGAGATCAATACTGGACATCAAGGTACTAATTCTATCTCTTGAAGCAGCCCTTCCAAGCCGCAGGAGGCCGGGGGACAATTCCCCCAGCTCAGGCACAGCAGATTTATGTTGAGCTCTGGTCCTGGTGCAGGAGAGATGTTGGAGGTGGAAGGGGATGGAGCTGCACCATGTGCTATTAAGAATCTGTGTCTGTCTGGTCTGTCAAACAGTCTGTGGGCAGCTCTGAGAGGCTGCCATAAATCAGCGCACCCTTGCATTGGGGTCTGCTGATGAGAGCTAAGGCGGTTTAAAATCATCTTTCACCAATGCTTTTCCTTTCAGCTACACAAGTATTTTGCCTTCAGGAATCACTACAGAACCTCAGCTTCACACTTCCCCTAAAGAAATGACCACAAGAAATAGGAGGTGGCTTAAACCTCTTCCTCCAAACCCAGACCAAATGGCACAGCAGTGGTTTCTACCTCCTGCGACATGACAGCGGTGAAGCTGGTCCTTAAAGCACGCTGAAACGTTTGTGCCAGGAGCAGACACGCGCTGGCTGGGGAGGGCTGGGCCACCAGTCCCCAGGAGGACACGGTTCAGCGTTAAGCGCGCTCAGTATGCAGCCTGTGAAGCGCCAGACATTCCACCAAACCAACAGCTTGTGTGGTGGAGCCTTCATTTGTTTTCAGGAGATACATTAAAAAGGATGAGGAGATTTGGCTGCTTGATGTACATATATCATGGAAGTCTGAAAATCAAAGGGTTCGGAAGTGGAGGAGTGGGTGAGGCATGGAAAACAGGCAAGAAGTTTTTACTTTAGCAAATTTTACAAGGTATGGATCAAAGGACAAATTCTGCACTTCCTTCCTTTGTGGAAATTTGCAGAAAAGTGTGATTGAGAGGGGAGTTTTGTTTGGGGGTATATAGGGGGCTGGTATGGAGAGATTGATGGCATGTTAAATTGCAATAGCTGATACCATAATTAAGTAATAAAACTCTCCAAGCAGTAATTATAGGACATGTCAAACTGAGTTACAAGGCAGGAGGCCAAAGGCCAAGTGATTAACCATCTGAGAAGTGCAACAACTCCCTGGAAGTGCTCAGCCCACAGTGCTGTTGCTGAGATGAAAAATAATTTAATAAACGCCAGAGAGTAGGACCAGCATTACAGCTCCTCTCTGAGCCCATGGCAGCACCCCGTGACTCACATCAGTCTCCCAGGCTGCTTGAAAAGGAGTCAAAGGAGCTGCCCAGGGCCCTTGCTGTGAGGCTGAGCACATGATTTCAGAATTTGTGCCTTCCTTTGACTGATCTCCTGAGAGCAGGCCCACGGTACCTGCCGTGAGCATGCTGCACCCACCCCTGCACTACCTGTGGCTGTTGCACCCCAGGGTGCTTGGGTTTGCTCAGGACAGGACTGGGAGCACCCGGTCAGCTGAAGCTGAGATGCGCTTTGCATCCTGCTCATCCTTTTAGTGATCAGAACAGTCTCCTAGCAGAGATGGGGTGCCTTACTTAATGTGGTGCCTAAGCTAGCTGCTGCACCAGCCACTGAGGATAATTCCTATCACTGCAGATTTCACACAGAGAGGTTTCCAGTTCATTAGCTCCAAAGAAATAAAGGGGGGGGGGGGGGGGGGGGAGGAAACTGATCTCTATCTCAGTACAGAGATACATAAAATTGTATTTTTCTCTGAATGCTATTCTGTCTGCTGCTTGAGGAGTGGTGGCAACAAATTTGTTAATGAACTAAGCTGCCTCATGATCATTCAGACTTCAGGAACTCACGGCTGGGCTGAGCTCCGGATCATGATGGGTTTTGTTTGTTATAGTAAGGTCAGTGCTCCTGCTGTACACTTGGACACTTTACACAGATGTCAGTCTTCTGCAGGGTATTGCTACTTTGCTGCACGGTATCTATAAAGGTCTAAACTACTTGCTTTTTAATTTCATTTTATGTGCCTTCTGCTCAAGGAATAGGACTTCTTGCCTTACCTTCTTTAAACACTTTGTTACTTTTTATTTCTCTCTATCATTACCCCTTATTCCTCTAACATCTAGGATATATGGTTCTAATCTTCTAATCTCTCCACACACTGCAGTTTTCCATTCTGTTCATCATTTTCAGTGCCTTCCCTAGACCTTTTTTATTTCTGCCCTATCCTTCTTTAAGACTGGAGAGCAAAACTGAGCAAAGTGTCCGTGTCCAGGTGTCACTTCATATAAAAGCTACAAGACAATACTGTATGAACAGCTAGCCCTTTCTTAATGCAAGCAAACATTCCGTTGGCTTCCCTGGCTATTGTTTCTTGGTGAATAGATGGTTTGTTGCCAATGATGCCTTACTCCTTTCCTGACTACCTACAGTTAATTTAACACCAAGTTCATATATGAGTAGTTTAAACCCTTCTCTTTTTCCTTTCAGGAAAAATGTAGCCTACCTAAGGTCTACAGTATTATTTGCTACCTCACTGATACTGTTGGCAATCTAAATCTAAATTTTAGCTTGGCAGTGGGGCAGGTCCTGGAGCATCACTCCACTAAGCTTGTCCTGACATGCTTATCAGTCGTTTCTTCGTAAGAGGACTGATGCCCATGTAGCTGCTTACCTCCCAATAAATGTATGTAAGAGACCATTTAAAACCTTGCTGCAGATGGCAATGTTTGAAAGATAGTTTTTTCTCCACTCTGCTGCAGAAACACAAAGAAGTGTAATAGACTGGAGAGAAGTGGTTTCTTTCTTACAGAATAGCACAATTTTGTCCAGGAGATAACATTAAGGAGCATTTCATAACTACTGTATTTTTAGCTCATTTATTTGATTAAAGTGAGTATTGTTTCTCTGTGCTGTCCAGATGATTCCTGATATGAGAAATTTGCACATATTATGTACTTGACAGTCCTTCACCATGCTATGTACCTCACGCTGTGTAAGTAAGCTCGTGTGGTTGGCCCTGACTTAGTATTAAATGCAAAGAAGTCACACGCTCTGACTCAGTTTCCCCCTATGGCTAATGCAGATAATGCTACCAACCTGTTTTTATGAAGCACGTTGAACCCAGCACACCAAGCACAATATAAAGCCCTTTGCCTCTAACCACTTGATGCACACACATGCTACCCTGTCTTTTTGTCTTTCCGTAAAATCAATTCATAAATCACCATCATTCTGTTTTTTCATTACCCCTACTGACTGCCAATAAACCTCTCCTCTTTCATCCCAATGTCAGTGATAGGAGGACAAGAAATTTTGCCACTTAAAGAAATTCACAAACACGGCCTTCTGAACACCCTAGGGGGCTGTGTAGGCACCAGAGCCTGCCTATAGGCTTCCAGGGACCACAGCACTCACCACCTGCCTAAGCCAGCACGTGATAAAAGTTTGGGGTATCTGGCATCTGCTTGCTCTAAGACCTTTAGCCCATTTCTGGAGTTGTCACTGAATGCATTAACATTAAAAAAATAACTAGTTATATAAATAAGCTAAATGAATAACTGATTTCAATGACTTAAATTAACTCCTCACTTTAATAGGTAAGAAAAATACCTGCCTTCCTCTCCCTTCACACACTCTTCCTCAGCCTCAGTTATGAATCACTTCTTTGTTCCAGCCATGCAGCTCCAGCATGATTTCCCTTCTGTGTGCACAAGAAGCCTTTCTCTCCTTCCCTCTTGTCTCTCTTGGGTCTTATTAAATGAGGCAGAGTCACTCCGCAGTCCCTCGTTAGGGGCAAGGCTGGTGCGGATGGAGGAGCTGCAACACCTGGGTGAAGCAAAAAGGCAGAAGTTATTCCTGAAATAGCAGAGGGACAGCATCAATGTTCCTGTGTTACTGGCGTTCACTTCTGCGAGGGTAATTCTGCCATTATTTTATGTGAGCATGAGGAAGGGATTCTTTAACAATGCAAACATTAAAGAAACTCGAAGTCTTATCATCACTGCCTGCTAATAACCTCAGAGCACACCTTTTATGCAGTGGGTGCATATATCACATTTCCAGATTAGAATTAGAAGCACAAACACCATTAAATGGAAACTTAATTATATAATATTGTTTAATGGCTGTTTCTATGTTTTAGAAGTGTATTAAGCAATGTTCCTGGATTTCCTCTCTTTGCAATTACACCAAATATCAAATCATTACATCTATTCCACAAATGTTTACCGCAGAAACATGACAAAACCGGTCTGCAGGCACAGGCTATTTAGCATGGTGGCCACACACGTCATTTATATGGTGGACGTTCCAAATACCCGCTTAAGTCTCAAAACTACATTTCAGAAGGTGCCTTTCTAAATGAGGCAACGTTTCTGAGCTATCTGCTAAAGACTAAGCAATTAGGCAAGCTAAAATAAGTGCAAAGGATATTGGAAATGTATTTCCAAAACTAGAGCTGGCTACAAAGTAGGAATGGCTGCTCGTGGAAATGGGCTTCCCAATCTGGCACTTCTTTGTTGCTAAGGATACTGAGACTTTGGGAAACTTGACCCTGGGGTCCTCACAGCCCCTGGAGAAAGCTCTACTGAGCATCTTGGGTTTCTGGCAAATGGTGAGCAAAGCAGAGTTTTGAAAAAGTTTTGCACATTTTTTCCTCTGAAATGGGAATTTCGGGCATACTAGCCAGCTGCGCTGAGTAACAGGTTCCTGCCTGTTACGGTCTACGTGCTCCCCCAGGTGTTTGCTCTCATTCTCATGGTATAACATTGGCTACAAATTCCCTGTAAGTTTAAAAAAATCAGCAGATTTCAGCAAAATTTCTATCCCACCACTATTAAATGCCAAATGTCTCTCAGATATTAGAAAAGATATCCAGGTTTCTAATTCAATGCCATATTTCTGGCTCTCTGGCCCCGTGTGAAACAAGAGACGAACTCCAGGGTTTGCACTTCCAACCTGGATGGCCCCCAGACTGCTGGCACCTGGAGATAACCTGGAGGGAGGAGGCAGGGGGTGCTTTGGCCTCCTAGTGCTCCTGGGCTCTGAAACACTCTGGGAAGACTCAGGGAAGAATAAACTGCATCTATCTTCTTAAAAAGAGCCTGGTCCATGATGCTGAGCATCACAGAAAGTATTACAAATTGCATGAGCTGGTCATTTGTGCCACAACCAGATGTCTCGGTAATCCATCAACAACTAAGCTCTAGCTGATAAACTTTCTTTTTTTTTTTTTTTTTGTTTGCTGCTTATTATCAATTATGGCTGAGGCGAGCCACATGCATTTGGCTGGAGGAGGGGAAAGTTTTCAAGCTCTGCTGCAGCATCTGTTCCAGAGGAACAGAAGCAGTTCACAAGCTGAGGCTAAGTGCACTCCATGCGTTCCCTGACACCGCCGAGGTGCAAGGTTTGGATTTCTGAAGGTTTTTGATGATGTTCTCCATCTATTTTTCTGAGACAGTCTATGCAAATCGTTGAGACACGGTGCCTAAGTTTCCTTATGCCTTCAATGAGCAATGTGTGGTTTAAAGTGAGTGCCTCCCACAGACTCCACGAGGCTTTAATTTATGTTTGGAAGGGGACTTGGCTTGTTCCGCTCAGGAGTCTGTAACTGCAAGACCGTATTAATGATGCAGAAGGGACAAGTGGCATGAACGAGCCTTGTACCTGTGGAAAAACATTCAGGTTTTTAGCAAACGTTTTTTACTTATGAAAACAGATGTCAGGTTTGCAGCTCCAGGCTTCTTCATCCTGCAAATGCCTTGCAATGCCTCCCCCGACCTAGGCACTGGTTTATGCTTCTGTCCTGCAGACTCCAGCTCCATGCTCCTGAGCATGGCTTTGCAGCGACTAATCCTCTTCCTCAGCACAGAATTGCATGGATAATTGTGCAGATACTGTATGTCTTTTAGCAGGCTTACTGGAATATCTTGCACTACAGAACAGCAGATCTCTTCTGTTTAAAAACTTCACTTGCGGTATTTAACAAGTCTTTTTTAACATTCTTCAATCGATTCACTTAGGGAAATTCATAAGCAGATGCAAGAATACATTTTAGTTGAATTTCAGGGGATACTTACTGCATGTTAAATACCACTAGGCAATTATTTAATAAGGTTTAACAAGTATGTAATAGATAGATTACTTATGACCTATATGTGAAACCTCGATGAATATGTTTAATCAACTGGCATTCAATTAACATACATTAGGCTTTTCAGTGCTTTATTTTAACTGTCTGGCTAACGGACCCAGCTTGCAGACTTGTTAACTACTTGCTGTCCATAGTTTTAGGTCCAATATTGCACCTGTAATAGATAAATAAAAATAAATTGCAAAGCTGCTCTTAATGAGTTTATTGGCCTGTAATTATCCATTTAGAAGTGCAGGTCCCATTTGGTGCATCAGGATATTTGATTATCTTCCTGCCTTCACTAACGCAGGGGCCCTCCTATGCCCCACACAGTTGCACCTTGCCTTGTTCTGATTCAGCAAGGAAACTAGCCAGTGCCTTCCTGTGAATGTCAAGATTTTCACCAGCTATTAAAAGGTAATACGGGATTAAAGTGGAATATAAATGAGTGCTGCTGATGGATGTCCTAGGGTGGCATTGCTCTCTTGAAAAATCACAAACAATCCAGAAACTCCTGTGCATCTCCTTAGTGCTACTGCTTCATTAAAGCTTAGTAGGGAAAGACAGATTTGTAGAAGACTTTGTCCAGTTGTATTCATTAATGGAAGTGTAACTTTTGGTTTTTGTTCTTACTGACAGTAGAAACATTGTCTCTCTCTGAAAATCATCAGAAACACATAAAGCACTATTGAATAATGTCGAAAGCAAGCTGAGCTAGAAGTAGGGAGAAAGGAATTAATATCCAACACCCCTCTGAAAAGCACCTGATGTCTTAGGCTTCCTTGAAAGGTTTGGAAACACTAAGGCATTTACTGCACTTGTTTGAAAAGAGATGAAAAGTCAAAAAACATGGGGAATGCTAGATAATATTGTCTGTAAACTGGTCAGTTTTGCTACAGAGACCTTTATTTACACCTTATTTCACCCGAGCTGCTACATATTGCTCTGCAATACAGTTTCTAAATCTTGTCCTTTGATCCCAATCTATTTCCCCATCTGACACTGCAGGCTTCACGCTGCCATGTGTTGCACAAGGAATAATGCAGAATTTTTGGAAGAGGGAAAATGGTTTGTGAAGACAGAAGCCACAGTGGGAGAAGTGAGAAAACAACCCAAATCTTGGCGAACTGCTAACTGGCTTAAGAACACACAAAATGCCAGTTTCTGTTCAATTCCCCATCTTCCAAACAGAAGGAGCCTCGGTGCACGCTGAAGGCAGAGCTGGAGCGGAGGTTAAAATACTGCAGATTCCTCATGCATGTTCTCTGCACATCAGCTAAGGCAGACTGCCTGCCAGAAGAATAGCTGTGTGCCTTTGTCCAATTTTAATTCCTATCTTCATTTTGGAGTAGGTTTCTTTTTGGAAACTCTGTGTCTCTGGCTGATTTGCCGTGTTCTGTGCTGATAAGCACTGCTTTCTAGCACCAAATATCATAGTTCCAGGCTAACTTTGGTGTCGAGATCTGAAGGGCTAAAAAGCAAGAAGATACATTTTGTTCTTTCTTCTGCAGAAAGGACACCCTGCAAGATTAAAGTAACTGGATTTTGATCAGCATTTCCCATTTGCACTGGGCTCTTTACGAATTGAAATGTAAAAGGTCAAAGCTCCAAAAGCATTTTTCATTTCTAAAGAGGTTTGTTCACTACTGTAATTTAATAGCCATGCCAAAGCTGATAAGATTTTGGAATCTGTCCATGGCGTGTATTGATGTCACAGGTCAAAAATAAAGGCTTCAATGTAATTTATTTCTCCAAGCACAGTGAAGATAATAACTCAAGCACAGAGCAATATGTTAAAACTAAATTATATTCAATAAAGATGACTTATGCCAGTCTTCTAAAAACTAAATACACTTGGCTCAATTCAAATTTGCTCATCCCTATGGTATGGTAGCCTCCAAGAGGTTCTTGGGCATTGCACAGAAGCCAATGTGCAGCTCTGCGTGCTCTGAGAGCACTGCAAGGGGCAGGAGGTTGTTCCTCCTTTCTCTGTTGAAAATCTGGCTCGAGGGAGCATTTTCTTGCACCAGCTTCTCCTTCTGTTTTGCTTTCTGCTGGATGGAATGATGCATAAGAGCAAAAATCCTTTCCTGCTATAAATAGGGTCTGTGCATGTGATGCAGGGGGGAGGAGAGCAGATGCTGCACTCAGGGCTTCAGCTGGCATGTCAGCCTGTCACGTGCAGTTGGGATGGGGGAAGGAGCCACTTCCAGAACACTGGGAATGACAATTCTCAGCAGAATAGGTGCCGCAGAGGCAGGGAGGTAGAGCCTTTCCTCTACCACCCAAACTGCAAACTGAATGTAAAGCACTGAACTTCAAGGTTGAGCTGTTTGTCCACTCACAGTGCAGAGCTCTAAAGCTGGAGCTGACAGGGATGTTGTTCTGCCAAGCTGGTATTTACTGGGATCCAGAGGATGCAGGAATCCATCCTGGCATGGAAGCCAGATCTTACACCATTGTCATTAATGGAGTGAGTGTTCTTCTTCTAAGCATTTCTTCACATGACAGAGGGTTTCCTTACATGCCTCTCATTTGAGGCAATGAGACTTGAATCAGGACACTTGCTTCTGACTGGATGGATGGGTTATTTTAGGCAGTAACTCTACCCAAGAATTCATAAGATCATTAAAATGTTGTATTTGATTTCAAACAATTTCACAGCCTCAGAGGAGACATAACCAGGGAGAGGCAGAAAGCCTGTGATCCAGGCACGCAGGCAAACACCAAGGCCGTTGTACTGGATAAATGCACAAGATCTGTGGTGAGCCAGCCCTGTTATCCATAAAACAACATAATGTCTGCAGGTGTGCTTCTCAGGAGTTGCCCTTACTAGAACTACAAAGCACTGCTGAGAGCAGGAACACTTCTGCACAAGTTTGCACTGAGTTTGAAATCTTTACATTATATGGATGATTCTGATTTTAGTACAATGACTACACAACTAATAATTTGCAGTAATTTGCATGTCAGAAAAAAATGCTTATAATCTGGGAGGCAGTTAGCTGGTTGTAATTTATCTAAGATCACACACCTACCGAAAGCTTTGGGGATGAGAGTAAGGGTCAGCTCTTCTGTTGTCTCCAGGCTCTAATGAAAATCCAGGCATGACTTCCTCTAAACAATGAGATATTTCAGCCAGGAAAAATCAACCAGTGTGAGGGAAAAGCAATCATATAGCAGTCTGGGTTGTGAAAATCAAAATAGTGAAAGACTGGTGGCATTTACCTGCTATCACAACCACAGCTCCAGAATGACCACTGGCAGGGACGGAATTAGAATAGAAGGAACCGTAATTTGCACCAAAAAGTTTAGTGTAACAAAAAATACAAATAAAACACCACAAAATATCAAAACCAAATAAAATTAACAAAATCAACAGTGTAAGGCTGTAAGACAAGCACAGACCCAATGTCTGTTTGAACTGAAGAGTAAATCAGGTGCTACAAGGCTGCAATTGGCAGGTCAAGCATCTTCAGCAGGGCGCTTTCAACCACAACAGCCACTGCCAGCTTACAGGCAAGTAACACCAGAGTCAGGGTGGGTGAGGCCATGTAGAGCATGTGGGCAACAGCTGAAAAGGCAACATCAGCTTCTCCAAAATATGCTCACAAAAGCAGCTGGAGAAGCTCTCCACAAAACAAAGAACAATGCTGGAAAATGCTGTTTGAGTGAAGACCAAGGCAAGGAGACAGATCATGAAGCCAAAGTGGCTTCTCAAAGAAGTGACAGAAAAACCCTTCATCCACATGCTAAGGTTGTAACTCAGGTTATAGCAGCTGGACCCCCTCGCAGGCCTTAACAATTAAGATTCCAACGGTTAAAAAAAAAAAAAAAAAAAAGAAGAAGAAGAAGAAGAAGCACCCAAACCAGTTTTAAAAAGCAGGTAGAAGCTTTTTGAAGCTATGTGGTACAAGGTCCACAAGGTCCATGAAGGTACTGATCTTGGAAAATAAGTCAAACTTTCAGCATTAATAAAAACAGCAGTGAAATATTACATAGAAAATTCAACAGCAGTTTTCTCAAAGTTGAAGTCCATCAGCATTAATGAACTGGTGAATGTTTGCTGGAATGTGAACATGGAGAAAAAATAAATGACTGCTCTACAAAATGAGGGACTGGCAAAGCTTTGCAAGGAAACAGCAAAATGGCCCCGTGCTCCAAATAGGAAAGAAAAAATATCTGGTAAACTGGAAAGGTCTTCAGTAGTGACACTCAGCAAAATGGAAGAGTTGGTTATGGCAAGCCGTGCGGGAGAAGTATTGTGTTACGGCTCATAAAACCATACATTTACCATAAGAACAAATCAAAAGAGCACTGACAGTAAACTAAAAATCAGTAACTGATACAGAGCAACCTCTGGGGGGCTCAGGGGAGCATCCTCGTTTAACTTCTGGACTGCAAAAAGCATTCAGTGGTAATGGTGTCCATTGCAAGTGCCTTTGGGTTGTCTGGAGGAGTAACACAGGACACGTGAAGATGTGTCTTCTGCCAGGTGCCATCTTAAGGTCCAGATGCAGGCAGGGGCAGCTTGTGTGCCTGATGCTACAGCAATGCTGAAGTTGAAAGCGAGTTCTTCCACACCCACTACTTGGCATTGCCACCAGCTTCATCGCAAGAAATAACTAACTAGCTTCCTTATGAGATGCTTTCAATGATAGCTATACTAAAAAACAATCAAATATTGTAATGACAGCATCGCTCCTGTAAGTGACAGCTTAGCCAACACTGAAGTGAGGACCAGAAGGCTATGCAGAACTGTGGGGAAAATACTGAGAATTATTCAGGTTGAAAACAAGCCTTGCAAGAACTGCAGCAGTTTCAAAGTCAAGAACAGCTTTCAAAGGTAGAGATGACAATCAAGAAACTTCTTTGCATATTCTGGCAGCAAGGCACAGGGCCATGGAGACTGCAGAAAGGAAATAATGCTATGAATTAGAAGGTGGCCATTGCCTCTACTGTGTTGTGTTTTTTTTTTTAAAAAAAAGATTTGGTTATCAAAACTCTGCAACTTAGAATCAAACACGGCATTTTTGCTTTTTTTTTTTCATTTCTTTCTTAACATATGGATGTGAAAAAATGGAAATCCGTAGCAGACACAGGCAGATATGACAGGCCTTTGAAAGCAAATGCCTTAGGAAGCTTATGATGTTAAATGAAATTAATTTATTTAGAAACTGGAAATTCATCAGAACTCAGCAATCATGCTCTCAGAAGTTAAAACCAAAAGAAATGGTCTGGCGTATCTGCTAAGGAGAAGGTCGGCACATCTGCCCACATCTGGACTGCAGGAACAGCATGTGTGGTGTACGCAGCACGGAGTAGAGCCCGCGAGCAGCAAGTCCCAGCGATAAGCTGACAGGGGCAGTCGTGGCTGCCCGACATCGCTCACACCATGCGGCACAGCTCAGCTCACATGCTTTTCTCCACAGTCAGGAAGAAGCAGTGTTAGATCACACTCCCATTACTAATGACCTTAAAGCCCTTTGGCTGACAACCTAGCTCCAAGACAGCTGATCTACAAGGAAATCCAAGCCACAGGTTTTCCTGGTTTGCCCGTTGATACTCTGAGTGCTTTTGCCTCCCCCCGATGAACTCACCGCTCTGGTGCTGGACAGCCTTGGAGCATCTCCAGCTGCAAGTTAGTAGAAACTGTCTGTTAACTGAGCTTATTCCTAATAAAACATAATTAACAGCAGCACTATTGGGGCAGAGCCATTGTCCATCTGGCCCAGTTTGCTATAAAAGGTTTAAAAAAGCTCATTGGTGGAGTTGCTTCTCCTATTGCTATGAGGTGAGTGGTGGTTGGTGACCACATTCAGGTAAATTTCATAGGTTTCAAGTCATTTGCTTGAGGTCGTAATATATTTTTGCTGTCTATTATGTTCTTCAGCAGATTCGGGACCATTCAGCGACTTAACTGTCAGATCAATACTAGTGAAGGATATTAAAAACATGTTCTTAAACAGAATGCTGTTGTTTGTTTGTTGACCAGCCGCTAGGCAAATGCTTGCATTGCACAGAAAGCAAACAGAAAGAGCCAGGATCCTAACAAACAGAGCTCGGGAAGGATGAGAAGGATGACTCGCGTTGGAGGAACCATGTAGCTCCACGAGGCTGGGGTTGTCCTAGGCAGGGCAATGGTAAGCTCCCAACACAGAGCGGAGGTCTCCTTCCTGCTTTATCTGCAGTTCATTACCCATCGTAGAGCTGTGGAATTAATAAGGCTTTGGTGACCGTGGACCATGCTCATAATGAGGAATGGATGTTTGCAACACTAAAATGGGCACAGTAATTAGCTTTGCCTATCTGCAGAGACCCCAGAACCCTCCAGCACAGAAAACAGTCTGCTTTTACACGTGGATTGTGTTTGAGTGCCTCTTTCCTTGGTCTCTGTTATACAGCAGGTTTGTGGACAGATGCCTCCAAAGCCTCTTTCCATCCCACTAAATTGCAGTATGTCTGCTCAGCCAGCGTGCCCACAGCCCCCCAGATGACATTGGATGTGAGGATTTTGGCTTTCGGTGAGTGCTGCTATTACTGCTCAGATCAAAGCACCTGCAGCAAGCTCAGCACCCCAGAAATCTGCACGTCAGATGGATGTGCACCCAGGATGGTCCGTGGTGATAAAGGGCACGAGCATCCCCAGTTCTGGGGAGTGAGGGGCTGGTGGCAGCCTGATGGGAAAACCTCACAGGGCATAAATAGAAAGGCATCCTTCCCACCGCTGGCGGCTCTTTACAGCCCTGACCTGCAGGGATCTAGGCTTTTTTCTGTAGCTGGTGGAATGAGTGGTTTACATATAAATTATCCGATGAATGTAGCCTTGTTTTCTGTTCATGAATCATTCATGGCCTGAGCCCGGTTTTGGCAAATGCACACGTTTTCTGTACATATCCTCTGCATCCTTTGAAGAGTGCTGAGCTGACAGCGGTGCCCAGGCTGCCCCTTTGGGTTTTCAATACCCGTGGCCTGCAGGCAGGTGAATCTCGTGGTCTCATTTGGGCCCCCTTCACTGCATGACTGAGTTGTTCAGATCCAGGTGTAAAATGATAAAGCCAACTAGTACAGTGTCTTCCTCAGCCTGACCCCCCGCTCCTGTTGGCCACTTGCAGCTCTATTATGAGAACTTTGTCAGGCACCGCTCACACCCCACTGACACAGCTGTTTGAGTGCTTTATCCCCACTTCTTGCTACAGAGATTTCCTCTAATTTCAAGCCTAAATTAATTCCTGGCTTATTTGAACCATTTGTCCTTCCCATACTTTGCACACCCAGTCTTCACCTAAATCAACAAAGTGCTTTTTTCCTCTCTCAGATGAATAGTCCTTGTGTTCCTCTGACTGTCCCAGATCCCTTCACTGGACCATCTGCAGTTTGAATTCGTAGCTCTCACACTTTTGGGAAGAGCTGCGCACAGAGCTCTGATGAGATGAGACCAACCTTTGTCAAACTGAATTAGTGCTTCCCTGGACTTCCAGCACGAGCTGGAAATCCCGCTTGGATATATCTGATCATTTTATTCTTGAGACCATATAATTGGCCATTAATGGTTAGCCTGTGGCATTCAAGTACACTTGGTCACTTCTAACAAATAGCTGAAATTTTTGCTGCTGTTCCATAAGAACTTGTCCATACGTTATATACTATTGCATTTTATCCCACTTCTATTACCTCAGTTTTCAAGGTCAGCTGTCAGTTAATAGCCCCATCCCGGTGTGCACTGACGATGCTCCCAACATTGCATGAGCTGTAAATGTCATTGGCACACTCCCACGTTCCCTTCCAAGGTCAGTGCAGAAATGAAATATGTTCGGTCCCGCTCCTGGTCCTGGGGGATGTTTACTGGTAACCTCACTTCAGAGCGGTAATTCCCCTTTCGGCGTTTCCTGTCATTGGCCTCCCTTTAGCCAGTGCTGTACCCACTTTACAGTTCCTGTATAAATTCTCCACGCTTTCAGTTGAGCTGATAATTTCCCATGTGGCACTATATCAAATGATTTCTTCGGTCCAGATAGATGAGATATCCTGCATTTCCTTTGTCTACAAAAATCATTTATCTTATCAATTTTATCACAAGCAGACACAGCTTGCCCAGCAGATTTTCATTGCTGGCAGGACGATCACAACCACAACACAAAATTGGGGTGCTCTCTACGGCTATGCTGGACCTGTGCATTTGGAGAGGGGGCTCTAATTTTAGAGACAAAATCTCTTACAGTACTACCCCTGGAAATGACCCAATTTGCCACCGAGGCTGTGAATAGACGGCAACTCTCATTCCCATCACGGAGCATAGAGTCAATGCCAGCGATGTATTTTCTTACAGCAGGCAACTGCAGCCCAGCACACCAAGGAGAGAAGACAAGGCATTTGCCTGCTTTATTTTGCTTGCTGTTATATATCTATTTGTTTATTGTAAGGGAAAAGTGCATGTTTTTTACACAAAACTGATAAGTTTAGTGCTTTCATTTTATGTTCTGAGCAGTTAAGCCATTCAGCGTTTTACGCATAGCACCGGTTCTTTATAACTCAGTGCCGACAACAGGAGTGTAAGATAATGGAGCCTAAAGAGAGAGATTTTTCCATTCTTACATTGTTTCTGAAATATGGAGCGATCAAATGCACTCAGTAGAAGGTTGCTATCAGTAAATCTTCAGTAAAAGTGCCTTTAAAAGTTAGACAGAAAAATTGTGGAAGGATAAAAAAGGCTTGTGGTTCCAGTAGAAACTCACAAAAGTTTTCTGAAAATTCCTTACAGGCACTGCAGCAGGTTTTCTCCCGTGTGGTTTGAAGGAAAGGGCTTCCGCCCCTCCTTACCTCAGCATTCACACAAGGAATGAATACCCAAAAATGATTCTGGGGGTTTTCCTCATCTGTGGCACAGCATGCTGGCAGAAGAGGGAAGGGTTATTTTGAGCCGTGCTTTCCAAGCGCTGCAATCTCCAGGTGAGATCTGGGAAGCTGCTGCTTTCCCCCCACGTGCCTGCCTCTGCTGTGGGCCGTCCTGAACCTGCAGCAGAAATATTCTCTCCATTTCTCAGGCTCATCATGTCCACAAAATCCTGCCTGCTGGTTACAGCCCGCATGTTCGTTGTTTCCATATCGCTGAGAAGTTCTCATCCCTCCTGGGTGTCTGGTTTTAAATTCCTGCTTGCGCACATTTCCTGAAGTGAATAGAAATGTAGGACTTATCTGCACACGCAGTTGATAGGATCTTCTGCAAAAACTGCCCATGGGCAATTATGCATTGAAAGGGCAATTACACACACAGCAACCCAATTTGCATACAAAATCCAGCTCATAGCCAAGAATTGTATGTACATTTTTGTGCAATATTTAGAAAATTGGGTCCCAAAGATATAAATCCCTTCTTCTGATATCAAATCACTTTTTACTTCTGCAACCAGAAATGGAATAAAGGAGTCACATTAGAAAAATATTATCAGAAAATGAGCAAGGTCACATCGAATCAGGCTGCAGGTCTGCCTGGCACTGCTCAGGGGTCAGAGGAGCTGTGTAGGAACAAGCCCAATGCGTCCCAGGGCTCGCCGAGCATCTTCTGCCAGCATTTTGTGTAACAGTGGCTTTCGCAGTCAAAGGAGGGCTTTCAGTATTCAATAGCCTGGATTATTCAGAAATAAATGGGTTATTCTTGCAGATAAAAATTCAAATAGAGAATAAACCAATTCTATTTGCTCACATATGTCCATATCAATACAGCATCTGATGCGTAAATATGCCACAGCAAGCAGATTCCTCTCCCTGCCTTTACACAGCACAGATGCGGGTGGCAGTGCCACGCTCTGTGCTGCGCCTGCACCCGCAGCTCTGCCAGGACTGCCTGCACCAGCACCAGCCGTCCCTTCTCCACAGCCCTTTCCTGGGGCACCATCGGCCTTGGCTATAAGGAGGACAAGAGGCAGAAATCTCTGGTTTCTTTGCACCATCACTGAGACTTATAAACCCTAGGCCAGGAGACGTTTTCATTCAGCTGGCATGTTTTGATAACCTTAGTTCCTGCTGTCACAGGTATTCAGAGTTGAAAAATAAAGCCACCCTTTATGGAAGTACATTTAATGAGAGTTTAATGTTCACGCTGTAAATTTGCAAGCAGCTGGATTTGTTTTTAAGTTTCCTTGACGTCTTTTATTTGTTTAATACATGGGTCTATAAAAGCCATTTCTCTGTGCCTGCTAATGAGCAATAGGGGACTCAACAATTTAAAACCTGGAACGTGGCATCAAAATGAAGAACGCAGTAAAGGCTGCCGGAGCGGGGAGCTCCAGATGTGACCATCGGTGCTTTACAGGGCTGGAAGATGGAGCACAGGCATGTGGCTGTGGTGTCACACAAGCTATGGACTCGCAGACCCAGAGCTGAGGTTTCCATCAAGCTAAACGTGAGCTAATGAACTTGCTTCCTCTTTGTGCTAACGAGCTCAGCTTTAGTCCATGCTGCGATGGAAGCCTTGGCAAGGAAGGCTTAAGAGGATGGGCGGGAAGAAACAGGACATCTGTGGAGATCCCAGATGATCTAAGGCCGACTTCCACAGGTATAGCTGGACACCAAAACATCTCCAGTGGAGGTCTTCTCTGTGATTAGAAGTGGAGAGTACCAGGGCCACCAACAGCCACCCCAGTGACCCTGCCACCTCCCTGACACTAGAGCTGTTGGGGCTTTTACTAAGAAACAGCAATGAGAAGGTAGTGCCTACCCACGGCCACTGCATTGCACAAAGTGAAGGAAGCATCTGGGAGCCTCCAGAATCAGCTGGAGTTGGGGAAGACTTTCCTTGGAACATATTCCATCAAAAGACAAAGACTGAAATTGAAGAAAATCTAAGATTCTCCTCATATATTTTTATTTGAGAAATTGTTTTGGAAAAAGAAATCGCTAGGAGAAAATATTTAAACGAGGGCACTTTTTCTTGATGTCTTTAAACAAAGCCTTTTAAGCTACATAACAGCAGGACATTGATTTTATTTTAAAAGTATTAAAAGCTGCATAATGAAAGTCTTTCATTTCACAAGAAATATTTTTTACTTTAATTTCACTAGATGGATTTTATGAATTGCTTCAAGTTATGTGAAATGATTTTCTTTTACATTTCCTTATTCAGGTTGTGCAACAGAGAGAAAAATCAGTTCTGTGCACAGCTTTACTCTTGAATATATTGAATTCCTCTGTGAAGATGGAAAGGATGGCAATCCTTGCAAACCGAGTAATTCAGATGAATAGTGTCTTCAGAGTCAATTACCACTGTGTGGAGCTGCTTCTCACTTCTGGCTCATCTGGACTCTCCAGCTCAGTTTTTGCTCTCCCCAGAATTTCTGATTTTTCCTGCCTTTTTTTTTTTTTTTTTTTTTTTTTTCTCCAGACAAACTAGAAAGGGATCCCCTCTGTTGTGCACATGGATTAACTAGAGCAAAGAACTTTAAAACAAGTCCCAAATCCCCGAACTGCTGTACTGCATTATAAAATACTTCACCAATACCTTTGTGCGCTTTGGTCCAAATGTCATCTTCATAAGGTAAGTTACTGGCAACCCCACTCCTATCGGGTTTGAACTCAGCAAAAGGGGAGAAGAGTTTAGCTTTCCCCCAAAAGCAGATGGTCAAAATCCAGCCCAGCTCCGAGCCACCACACGGGGCCCATCCCCCAGGGTCTCCTAATGGGTCACCGCTAGTTCTTTCTTGCAGGCAATACCGATTTAAGGGAAAACAGCACTAAATGTACAAATATCATAAATACCGCATACATTACCATTTATGAAAGACAAGCATTTCATTTTCCTGCATTCATGTTGGTTTAAAACAGCAGAGCTGCCTGCAGCGCCAGTCTCTGCCTGCCCTAGCTACCTCTGCATAAGCAAAGCCATGAATTTAACGCACTTTGTCTGCGTGCTGTAACGGTCCACCACGGGCAGAAAAACACAGTTACCTCCTCCCAGTGTTGGTGTCCATTATATGCCTTCCTGTTTGGCCTGGCAACATGCCCATGCACTTCCTATTCTCTATTGCTACGGAGATAATAAATAAGGCCAATTATTCCTATCAGGGTTGCATTAAGAACCACTACTTCCTGCAGTGCAATGTAAGTGCCACTTTTCATTCTTATTTTTATGATTCTTTAGCCAGTTATGGATCCATGTTGCTGTGCTTATATCAAAGGCAGTTTTAATTTATTTCAAGATAAAAATTTTATGAGAGATTGCATCAGATGCTTTTCTAAAATTCAAATAGACTGTGCCCACCACATTCCCTTCAGCTAGTAACTGTAACTCTATTTTAATAAGATATTGAATTTGTCTTCAAGATTAATATTTTTTTCTGCATAAACCCACCGTCAAATAAATATTTTCTCCTTTTTTATTTCAGATTTAGAAATTCGATGACTGTAACTGTCATACTCTTTCTGATGAGTAGGACAGCATTTACATTTCCTCCTTTCCTATACATTTCCTCCTCCTATAATTTCTCAGAAATAACTCAAGACAACTAAGTGACTCCGTCTGGTAATCCCTTTATCATCCTAGGATACATAACTCTTCAATTAGTTGGTCTCTACGTGTTTTACATTTTTCCGAGGATTTGATTGATTTGCCTTATTTTTTTTAATGCTTTCTGTTCAGTTATGTATAAAATATCTTTAATATGAATCTGATTGTACTGCACAGACATATAGGTCATATTCTACCATGAAACCCTGCACAAACCTGTTTTGTTCAGTGAAATGGATGCCCCTTGAGCTGTGCCACCTGCAAGGTTGGCTGCTATGCGCTGGCAGGGACATCTCCAACTCCATCTCCATCTCCTCTTGGAATGATGCACATCAGGAGTTTGTGTTTCACTCCATCATAGCCTCTCCCTGAGAGTGTTTCAGCTCTAATGTATAGCCTGATGTAAGGTCATACATACCCTGTGTTGTGAGACTTTCCTCCACAGAAGAAGAACCACCTCTTTCCAAAGAGACTGAATATTCACTAGTGGGAAGGGACGTCCGTAGCCCAGCCTGTGGCCACTGCGTATCTGGTTCCCTGTTGCCTTGATTACAGCAGCATCTTCCTCATCTTAGGGTATTCTCATCTCAGGCAGCCAACTTGCTTCTGTCAATAATAAAAATAAGTAGCAGAGCATCCAATGTATTATTGATCAGAAAATAAATATTTTAGTGTTTTTCAATAATTCAACATTGTCTTAAAAAGAAAAAAAAAAAAAAAAAAAAAAAAACACCAAAGCCCCACAAACAATGAAGAAAATTCCCCAAGTCCAGAGAGGGCTTTTGGGAAAAAATGTAAAAAGGATAACATCTGTGTTAAAAGCAGACATGCCTCTCTCATTTTTTAAAATGTTTTCAGGTTCGATAAAATAGTAGAGGGTTTGATGCACTTAATGATTCGCCTGAACTGGTTGGGAGGGTAAAATACCTTTCCTACCTCAATAATTTATCAGAAATAATGTTGCAGTGGGAAGTATACAAAGGGTTGCACCCTGACGGAGCAAAGCAGCAAGTATCTGCTGCAATACCATGTTTGCAAGGGACTGTTTATTTTATATGCTACTTCTTTCTATCCTTAAAGAAACCATCACCTTCTCCTCTTCTACAGCTTGTTACGATTTACTTATTTTTTACACCTAGATGAAAAACAAAAACAAAAACTTTCTTCCACTTTCTATGGCAATGGCCTGTAAAAGCACACACCTAGCGGTAGCTGGCTGAACATTAAATACTTGTACCACGTTTCTCAGTGCATTTACTGGGAGACGTATCACGCAAGCAGTAAAGATCGCTGCAAGGACTTGTCTACTCTTAAAAAAAGTGCCTTTGAAAATTGGCACCAAGGAATTCTGTGGTTGCTGTCTTTTACCATATTTGCCCTGTTTACAGCTCCAGAGGGATGGTTTCCCTGGCACTTAGTGCTGCATAGCCATCCGTATCTGATCATTAAGTTTCCTTGGCTCTGATCCAGTTATCAGTCAAAACTTCTGCACTGACTGTATTTAAATGATGCCCCATTTCCGTATAGAGGTTATGAAGTGCTAATTTCATATAAAAAGAGGAAGGCTCTATCACATCAGAAACAGAGGGCTGATGAAATGGGATTACCGTAGGCAAAGGAGGGGAGATTTAGAAGAATCTCTGTCCTCCTCCAGTCCCTTAGCCTTCATGCCTTTCCCATGCTCTTTTTCCAAGGGACACTTGAATAGCTTCCAACAGACCTGAGTCTGCAGCTCAGCTCAAGGCAGCTCATCAACGGTGCAAGCCAGGAAGCAGTGGCAGTGCTGACACCTCACACGTGCCCTGGCTCTTCACACTCTGCTGGTCTGAGTCCACACTGAACATCCACCCTGCTGGCACTAGGCTGCTTTTATTATCTATTATTTTTTATTATTATTGTTATTTAGCTAGAACAAAGTTAGCTTTGTTCTGCCTAGCCACTTTTGGAAAATATGATGTGATTTGCTTTTATTCTAGATGCAGACGTTCAGTTTATTAATAATTATGTGAGCAATGGTAGCGTGCACTAGACCTAGTTCACATGAATGGCAGGCACACTGAAAGAACTGGCCGGGCTGGGGAGTGAATCACCATTCCTGCATCAGAGCTGTGAAGCTGGGATGAAATGTGCTACTGATGTTGATTCTCTCCTCGTTTAGCTCCAGTTCCTAACGGAGATAAAAGATCCTATTAGATAGATTTTATGAAGAGACAGTCCTTCATCACAGACTTTGAACAAGCTGAACAAAAATTGTTTTTTT
Organism: Oxyura jamaicensis; assembly: GCF_011077185.1. Lineage (NCBI taxonomy): Eukaryota > Metazoa > Chordata > Aves > Anseriformes > Anatidae > Oxyura > Oxyura jamaicensis. Next base: position 4,261,691 of record NC_048912.1, read on the forward strand.
TTTTTTTTTTAAAAAAAGGATTTTCTTCCAGCAGGCATGTGCACATCTGAAATGTCCCAAGTCAAGATTTTACAAACTCATTTCCAGAATTCGCAGGAGTTCTAATGAATCTCTCCGGCTCTCTGACGCAGAGGAAGGAATGCAGAAATATCTCATTAGTTTAAATTAAAAACAAACAAGTGAGAGGAAAATGCTCTGCAAAGTAGCCATCAAAGCATTAAGGCTGTGAACATAATTTAAATAACAAACTTCTATGGGACACAAGTGAGAATTGGGGCAGTGGAAGAACTTGGGCTTTGGGTTTTTTTTTTGGCTTGCACATCAGCCATGCTGTTCCTGCTGAGTCCCAGGGGCAAGGCATGCTCAGAAAGGACCGGGAGGAGAGCATTGGACAGGAGTGGATGTTCACTAAGTACTCACTCAGGCCAAACCTGTTGTCACTGACTTCCAGAGCTGCCACATCCCCACTAAAGCCTGTGCTTGCCTTCCAAGCAGCCAAGTCACACTTCCAGCAATACTGGTGCAGCCTACAGCAGCTCTGAAGGTATTTTACCACTCCAAGATAACATCTCTAGTACTTTCCCTGTCCTTTCTTAGTTGCTCCATAAATATATACACGTGCTACCATGACTTGAAGTCCGTAATACTGAGGTTCCATACAATTGGAGTAATTTATTCCATAAACCAGGCCAGCTAAAAAACAGGATTTGTATTTCCATGACAAACACATTTCAAAACTTGGCCTCACTCTGCATTGCAACCCTCTCCACCTTCTGCCCATTTAAGTCAATATTCCTGAGGGGAAAAAAAAAAAAAAGTTTGTAAAAATCCCACTTACAGACCAAAATCTCTGGTCTTCACCAACAGAAGTCTGCCTTGATGATGGGTGCGTAGGCCATCTGCTACCTTCAACTCCTTTTCATGACTGGAGATGGCTTTCCCTGGAGGGGAAAGTCCTCGCCGTATTCCAGCTCCTGCTGTTCTGCTCCTACCTGGAAAGAAGGAAATGAGAGAAATTCAGCGTAAGAAGCCTCCGATTTGTTCCCTGAGTGCAGCTCTGTTGCCACAGCCTCAATCAGCTGCACACCAAACACTTTAGTTAATTGGCAACAAATTGGGAGATATGAGTTGATTGCAATAAATATTTTATTAATTTAAAGAAACAAAAGGTTGCATCCCTTCTAGCCCAGTTTGATTGTGCACAGTTACACACATTAATATGTAATTGCCACATCAATTGGCAATCGTGGGCTCAGAAGGAGCTCATTAGGAAAAATACTTCTGCATGTATCCTCAGTAGGTGTCAATCAGCATCGCGCCATTGAGATCGATGGAGCCAGGCTTACTTATAGAGTCAAAACAACAAAAATTCACCTTGAAAATAAATCCTACAGTAAGTTCTCATATTTAGCTAGGCAGAGGAAGAACTGATTTTTCTCTGCATTTTTTTTTCTTACTTAAAAATACAATTTTTTCTGTATCTCACCTATGCTTAGAAACCAGGTATTATTTTTTGTGCCTAACCCTGCAACTAAAACACAAATATTCAAAACTAATAATGCTGTAGCTCTCTACATCCCATGTTTGCCTTCTTCGCTCCATCCCACCAGCACAGTGTGAGGAGCATCTCTGTCTGGGGGGGTGGGAAAACATCTTACATTCTTTCTGTCTCCAGTTTTGAGGTTTTCGTGATAAAATCAAATGCAGGCTATGGCAGAAACATGTGTGGCAAAGCAATGACAAGAAGTGGTTGAATTATTCATGGTGAATAAATTAGCGATGAGCACAGGCCTTTCCCAGTGCAGGATGCCTCTGTGAGTTATCTCCAAGGTGGTGGAGCCTAGTACACGTCCAAAAAGCTCCACTTAACTGGACAGACTTTCTGGGGAAATTAGTGCCAGGATCAGACCCGTAACTTGGAACAAAGCACTAGAGCTGTCACTGTAGTGATGTTTCATTAGCAAATATGTATTTCATTTTCATCTGAATGTTGCACAGCAAACCACTGATTTCCACACAATTTTTGATGGGAAAAATTCAAAATAAAGCACTTCCCGCTCATTTTGATAAGGAAAAAAAACACATCACATCACCTATTTAACTGACTTAATCCATTTGTTTTCCTTTCCTATGTGATTCTGATGTTCTCACATTTTAGAAAGAAAGAAAGAACCACAATTTTATCACTAATGCTTTTTGTGACACTTTCATCCTGTCGGAAAGGTAAACAATTTTTCTCTTCTTTGTTTTTTAAATTCAAAGTTTTTCTGTAGAACAGAAATTCCTTTTTCTGACCAATCTGCTGTGCAGATGAGATGAATATTTTTTTCGGCTGCATTTTCTTCGTAAGTTGTTTACTTTGACTACTTACTAGTCATTCTGTGGGATATCTGAGCTGTCACTGAAGTCATTTTGGCTTTCCTTCTGCTCCTGGAACAGAGGACAAACTGTTTAAACAGAGGAATAACAAACGATGAGCAGCAACTAAAGAAATGTAAATAATTCATAAATAGTTGTTTCTGCGCATCCTGGCACAGCCGTTCCCCAACAGCTATGCAAACAGAAATCTGTTTGTGCAGCGATACCCGAGCCCCTTCCCATCGCTGTTCTCAAGCAGCAGCCTGGAAGCAGAGCTAAGAGCTGCAACCGGCTGTACGGAAAGGGAGAAGATAAAGCACAGCGAGGTGTGTTCCCATCACGAGAAAGGGCGATCGGTCCCATTTCATTGGTACTTCGTGTGACATGGAACCACAGAACAGTTTGGGTGAGAAGGGACCCTTAAGGCCCACCCAGGGCCACCCCCTGCCCCGAGCCCAAGCTGCCCCCAGGCCCATCCAGCCTGGCCTTGGGCACCCCCAGGGATGGGGCACCCCCAGCTCCTCGGGCAGCCTGGGCAGGGCCTCACCGCCCTCAGAGGGAAGGATTTCCTCCTCACATCTCATCTGAACCTGCCCTTTTCTAGTTTAACGCCATCCCCCCGTCTGTCCCTACCCCCTGACAGGGTCCCTCTCCTCTCTCCTGCAGTCCCTCAGGCCCAGGCAGGCCGCTGGGAGCTCTCCCGGGGCCTTCTCTGCCCCAGGCCCTGCGCCCCCGGCCTGGCTCCATGGCACAGCGCTCCCCCCTGAGACCCTCCCCGGCTCCTCACAGGGGCTGCCGCGGGGAGGGGGCGGTGCCGCCGCCGCTCCTGCCCCGTCCCCACGTCTCCAGCCGCTCTCGCGAGAGCCGCGGGCCCGGCGTTGTCCCGCGCTGCCCCGGAGCCCGCCCGGCTCAGCCCCCCCTCTCCGCCTGAGGGCACCGGGGGCCCGGCCCCGCCTGGTGGGGGTCTGTGTGTGAGGGCACGGAGCTGAGGGAATGCGCTGGGGCTAAATTCGTTCGTTTCCTTAACGGGACTTGTAAAAAGGATGCGGAGCATCTCTTTGCTCTTTGGTGGGTTTTGGTGTTTTTGTTTCCTCCAGCTCTGCAGAGGGGAGGCAGCAGAAGCAGCACAGGGGGGTACCAGAAGTACCAGAGGGGCCCAGCCCACACCCAGTGAGGGCGATTCCACACCAAGCACCACGTTCCCCACACGGCCCAATGCTACCCGCCATCTCCCACTACGCCTGTCTCCACCCCAACTTCCAGAAACACCAAATTTGTCCAAGAAATCGTGCCGGGCACTTCCCTCAGCAGCCCCCTGCCCTTCCCAGGGCACTGTGGTGCCGATGTTGGCCATAGCACCATCAGGCTCCCAGGACCTCAGCCCTGCTGCTCAGACCCAGCCCCGAGCAGGATCTGATGGCGGTGCCTGGGGTCTGCCACAGAGGTGCTCCACGCCGGCCCGTGCCAGCAGCTGGCTCTGGGAGATGCGTGCAGGGCACTCAACCTTCTGTCTGAAGCTGTTCTTCAGTGAATAATTAACGAGGAATCAAGTAATCCAGACTTTTCAGTTTGGCATGGGGACTGTGGGTTTCTCCCACTGTATTGAAATCTCCATGCAATCAACTCAGAAAGTAATGACAATGGTGTGAGTGGATAAATTTGGGGGTGATGCCCTGCAGACAGCTTCCCAAGTGACCATAGAATCATCCTCCAAGAAAAAATAAGTTTACCATTGGCCCCCTTCTGAATCTTCTCTTGATTTTTTCATTGTTCCACCGGCATAGCCAGTCGCTGTGCTTTTCTTCTCCGCAAGAACATTTCTTCTCAGCAAGAACCGGGAGGGAGATGGGCGGCAGGAGCCCCTGTACGTTCTCGCCCCATGGGTCTCACTCTGCAGTGTCACGGGAGGGTAACACAAAACCCAAATCATGAGCAGACATCCTAGTGGAGGAAATTCTCAGCAGCCAAGCGCGGTGGGTGAGCTTTCCCAGCCTGCCCTCCCCCCCCCCCCCCCCCCCCCCGCCCTTACATCCCTCTTTGTGTTTAACCCAGCCTAATTAAGTTGCTTAATACCATTTTGCTGATACATTGTGGGAGCAGATCTCCGTTCCAGCAATGCTAACGAGCCTCGGAGAGAAGTTAAAGCACCCACTAATGTGTTTAAATGAATTCTTCCCTGGAGCTTTGCAGTCAGCTGGATGATGCCAGCGGTGGCACAACGGGGCAGGGTCAGCCACAGGTTAAGGTCCCTCTTCCTACATCAAGCTTCTCAAATCAGTCAAAGTCCTTGGAGACCACCTGATGGAGCTGACAGCTTCCCACATACCTCCTGAGCTTTGTCCTTCAGAATACTGTGGAGCATCAATTTTGGTTTTGGTTGTTTTTGTTGTTTTTGTCCTAAAACAGTTCCTGGGATGCTTCTGTATTCCTGAGGAGAAGGGAGCTGCCTTGGACTGACCCCTCTAATGCTGCCAAGAAATTTTCAGCAGCTCCTTCACCCCCCCGGGATCAATTCTGTGGAGGTAATGGATGGCTCCTTCATCAAGTCTTTCTTCTTGCAGTAAATACACTTCCTCGTAGCAGGCATTAGCATGGTCAAGTGAACTCTTTGCAATCAATGGCCAAGGGTGAGGAAGTTTCTCTGAGAAAAAGGTTGTGTTAGCAAACTTGGAGGCTTGCTGCTGGGGCAGAATGGAGGGCTGAAAGGAGCAGCACTCTGCTTCTCTTGGGCTGTTTTATTCCTACACTTTTTGTGTACTTTGCATAATAATGCAATAGAGCTGACAAAAGATTTATTCCTGGCGCCTATAAAATGACACAATACAATGAGTTTTAAACAGAGAGGAGAAAAAAAAATCAAGAGAAAAGGTAATTATGCGGGCTCCTCTTAAAGTCTGTAAACGCTATGGACAGAAATTCAATTAGTGCAGATGAAACTGCAGAAGCATTCATTTTCTTTTCTTTTTTTTAAGCCTTTTAATGTCCAGGCAACAGGGTGGATTTAAAAGATACCGCTTATGCCTGCACATGCATGCAGGCACATATACATGCATACATCTGCACACATATAACCATCGCCGCTCTCCTTTACATCCACACACAGCTATTCCCTTTTATGATGGAGCACTGCTTGCTTAAGCAGAAATATTTTTTTTGTAGATTATATATAATCTGAAACCAGTGGTGCTCATCCGTGGACAACAGTGTGCGCATGTAGTTCATATAAATCAGTAACTCACTCACAGAGCACATTTGGGTTAGAAGTACTTTTGGACTGAAAAGATGTTGATGGGAGTGCTGGGCACCCAAGCCTTTTCCTGCACATTTGTTTTTTTTAAGCCTAACCAAACTCTCTCTCTCAAACTTCCCAGCCCCACTCCAAAGCCAACTCATGTACCACTTCCTACAAAGAGGGCACCCAAAAACATTAAAGCGGGCTGCAAGGCAGGGACACACCACATGCAGGACACTGCACCTGTGATGCATTTTCTTGCGGTTCTAGCTTTCTCTTGCAGAGGGCCCTTTCCCTGAGATGGAGCTTTCTGGGGCTGCAAGAAGCCCTGGAAAAGACGCTCTGTTGCCTACATTGCACATTTAGCCTCAGCACCTTCTTGAAATACACCTTGGTGGACCATCTACATGGGCATTGGGGTGCTGCAGCCATCAGGAGGCTCAGCACAGCCCGTAAAGTGCTTGGGCATCTCCAGTTTTGCATCCTGAAGGAGTCTCACTAGGGACAGGCTGAACAGCGACCCGTCTGCTGATGCTGCGGCTGCAGGCAGCTAACGCAAAGCACGAGCACCATCTACTGCTGCACAGCACTGGGCTGTCAGCGGCGTGCCGGGGGCTCAATGAGGCGCTGTTATTACAGTCAGGATTCTTGACAGTTGCACTAAATGTTGCTCAATAGCTTATTAGTGTTTACTAATAAGGACAGCTCACAGAGAAATGGATTTTTCTGTTCAGCACTTACACCAAGTGCAAAACTCAGCATTGACCAGGATGCAGCAAGCCCCTCCTGATGACATGTGCTGGAATACCACAATAAAGTTATTTTGCAGGGGTACAATAATATGCATTATGCAACGCACAGCCCATTAAAAGGCTCCTTTTAGAAGCTGGCATGCATTTTTCAGTGGAAGTAACGTTTGAAGAGCAAACAGGAGCACGCTATCCTGCACAATCCAGTGCACTGATTTCAGCTCTGTATAAACTTTTATAAAAGCAGCGTATGAGTTGCTCGTCCCAGTCCATCCCTGAGAAGTGTTCACTGCCCCATGTGGCTGCTCCTCCCCCGGCATTTTTCCCCAAAGAGAGGGGTATCGGTGCAAGCTGGAGCATGGGGAGCCAAGGGGAGGCTCTGCAGCTGGTAGCAGCGGTGCCATTCAGACCCAGCAGCGCTTTATACCCACTTTGATTTAGTGGAAAAAACAACCAAGGCACAGATCAACTGGCCTCATTTTCACAGGGAGACTCTTAAACCTCTCCCCTCCCAGATCAAGGAACACATTATTTTCAGTCAGTTGTTCAACATAAATTTGTTTCGATGCAGGCTGTCACAGGGAAATGGAGGCTGAATCCCAAACTTGAATAAACTCTTTTGTTTCCCTTTCTACCTTTTCCGTTGCTTTGTCACCCTGCACGTTGCAGGCTTCAGCAGTTCAGAAGGCAATGCTGAGCACTGTGGTGACTGCGAGGGTTTTCCTCCCAGCCTCATAAATCCTTCCCAATGGCTTTTTGTTTGTCTTGCTCTTGCAGCCCCAATTTGCCCCCATTTCCCCCAGGGACACAGGGGGCCGGTGGGGTCCATCACGGGGACAGGGACCAACAGTTCCACAGCATTTGCAGCTCATACCTGCAGCGCTGTGGAGCACTTCAGAAGGCAAAATTTTCTCTTTTTATGGGTTCTTAGAAAACAATTACCAGCAGGAGTGATGAATGCACCTCTAATTATATCTTCAGTCTCACCCACCCCTAGTCATGAACTCCTGTAATAGCAAAGGGCATTCAGGGAAAAATCAAGATGGTTTCATACAGGGATGATTAACCAGACTCAAAGGTTTTGTCACTGGGGTTGCTCTGCAAGGATGTCCGCAGTGTCCAGGGGTATGCTGTGCAAGGCTGAGGGTGGGAACCCAGCAGCAGGACTGAGTCCCATAAAAGCTTGCATGTGTTTTGTATGCAGCTGCATCCCCGCTCCGCATGGCACTGCCACGTCATTTGGGCCACCTAGCATTTGGATGCATGTTCTTCTGCTTTGCCTTGCAAAAGTTGCTCTTGTTAAGCAGAGAGACTTGCGTGGTGTGATACAGGTAGAGAAACCAGCGTGAGCTTTTAAAGCAAATCAGTTCTAGCTGTGCTGCGTTTCAGCTGTACTTTTTAGAGAAGGGTGAAAAGCATCTTTCAGAAGTTACTTTTTTTGGCTAAAATTTGTTAAATGAGGCCTTCCTGTATGTGTAGGGAAAGCCTGAGCAAGTCCCTAGTGGGGGAGACCTGTCTGAGGCTCACCCAGCCTGGCAGGTCTGTTAGGCAGTCCTGGAGAGGCCACAAAACCACACAGTGTCAGAACACAGCAGCACTGCTGCAGCCCGCCCCGGCTGCCAGTCTGACCCCAACATCTCTGCAAGGAGCAGCAGCAATGTGCAACTCTGCAGATTTCCTCCCACATTCCCACAGAGACCTGCATCCATCTCATTTTATCTGCCCTTCACTGGGTCTGGTCTTTGTTTCTCTTCCTTCTTCTCCCCATTGCAACTAAGTCATTTGCATTGCGTAAACGCGCTGCAGCACTCTGCTCGTACCTCACAGGCTGCACCACGAGCCTGCCTCTGCGCTGTGCAGCTATTGAATCAGCTTTCCATTGTCTCAAAGTACTTTTTCCTCCTCCCTCCTGAAAGTCTTTGAGAGATGTATAATACCCTCTTGAAAATGGCTCATCATGGATGCAGCACCTGAGGATCTGTTTCTAACTGAGATCCACACCGAATAAGCATTATCCTTGATAGAATTTTTCATGCATTAGATTGGAGGCAAGCATTGATCAATACGAGTTAAAATATCACTAAGCTACATAAATATAGAGCTCAAGTTTGTAATTATTTGCAATACTTGACTATAAGCTGGAAAATAACATTTCTTATCTCATCATACACAACCTTCACCACGTGACAAACCCTGAGCTGCTTTTCCGTATGGGCTTGAGCCTCCACTGCCAACAAGGAGCCTGCCTTCAGAGAAGGCACAGTGCTGGAGAAACGTCCCCTCTGCTAACCCAGGACTGCAGCAGAAAGGGCAGCTGCAGTAATTTAACGTTACCCCAACCTTTAAGAGACACAGGTGCACAAAATAAATTTAAAACAGGTTTATAGCCCTGGACTGCCCAATGCCTGCAAATAAACAGAGATTATTCTTAGCTTTGGTAAAGGGCACAGAGCAAGGTAAGGGGGGGATGCAATTGGCAGCTCCCATCAGCTGTGGCTCCTTGCAGGGGGGCTCAGCAAACACCAGCAAATGTAACGGGGACATCGCAGCACAGCCCCACAGCACAGCTGTCAGAAAAGCATCTCTGCCTTTAACCCTGCTGATTACAGCTCCAGGGTGGATGATGCTCAGCCCCAGCTGTTTTGCCATCACTGAGCCTGACAGAAGAATTTTAAATCTATTATCTAAAATATGTAGCACACTGCCTTTTATATTATAATTGAGATTTCTTTTTCTTCCCTCTGTGGATTTATTTTTTCTTTAGTTGGCTCGTGGCAATCAGATAGATCTCTTCATCTTCCCAGGAAAGCTTCCAGTTCATTAGAATCCACTTTTTGGTTCCTTTTTTTTTTTTTTTTTTTTATTACTGTGAGTCACAGAATATTTTATATTTGGAATGGCATTATTTGTAGACAGTAGTCAAGCACGTTTGGTTAGCAGCCAGATGCTCAGAACTTGCAGCAGGGGAGCGAGATGAAAGGCCCCAGGTAAGCAGGGGGACACCTGCTGCCAGCCAGGAGCGCACGGACTGACCCCTCCGCGCCGCTCCCCTCCTAAAGCGGGTGCCAGCACTCAAGCAGGCTGAAAGACAAGCAAAAGCCAAGCTCAAATGGAAACCAGAAATAATTTGGAAGGTAATTTTTTAATTAACAGAAAGCAGTATGGGATGGCAAGATTAGAAAGATTGCTCCTAAAAGCTTCAAGCTTTGTTTCTCTGCCTTCTATCTTTAGCTTTTTTTTTATTATTGATATTGAATGAGGAAGAGCTTTTTCAGGGTGCTTTGTAGGAAAGTGCTATTGATGCTATAAGCATCTTTCTCATTTCTATCCACTGTGACTGCCATGGCCCTTGAATGGCTACAAAAAGAACAAATAGAGCAGAAAGGGACTCTGCTTGCCAAGTGACACATTGCAAACAGATCACACAGATCTAGAACTGCAATAGCTTCTAATTATCTTGCAGGGGTAATTTAAATTAGTTTGACTCTTATTTATGGGTGTGACATTTGTTTCTTTGCATTGCAGCCATTCTTGAATACCTTAACACAGGATCGATACCACTTGCACCAAGCCAGACCCGCACAGCGCGCTGCTCCCCACAAAACATTTGTTTTGCCAGCCGGAGCAATTTGCTCGACCCACCTCCTGCCAGCAGAGCAGCGAGGGACTGGGCCCCACGAGGGGCAAGCTCCCTGGCTGCTTGCCTGCACCCAGCTCCTGCTGTCCGGCCGGGCACCCGCGCAGCGATGCCACCAGCCTGCCACAGCACCCGGGGCTGTTTGCCTGGACAGGGGCAGACAGGGAACATGGGGGTCACTGGGTGTATCAGTGCCAGGAGTACAGAGGAAGTGGGGAGCTGGAGATCTTGCTCAAGTAATCCCCCTATTATACACTCTTTGCAAATTCACAACATAAACAGACAGCGAATATGCTGGAAACCCTTCTTTCCCATACAGGCAGCCTTTTTGTGTTCCAGTAACCCAGCCTGGTAGATGAAGTCAGCCAAGCAGCAACCTCGTGGTGCTCGGCAGGTTTGCTCTGGAGCAGCCATGGCATGTGAACGTGGTGCTCCACAGACTGCGCCCACCTGTGCTTTGAAAAAGCTGTTGATTTGTCTGTTGTAGCCACAAATGGATGAGTTACTTGTGTCTTCGTGTGACAGACACCACCTCTCAGCAGAGGCTGGGGAAAACTATAAGGAATGGTTTGGGGAGAAGTCTGAACTCTAGTCTTCCAGGATATGTGGTGCGGGAGACGGGAAGCTATCGTGTGAGAAAGATCAGCACCAAAAACATTTTTGTAGGACTTTTTTAGATCAAGGATCCCTCCCCACAAGATGGGCAGAAATCTGTGAGATTTGGTGCAGCACTGATGTGGGTGGCTGAGGCTCTACCCACCAGCACCGACAGGGGCAGAGCAGAAGGAGCCAGGCTCTGCCCCTTGGAGGTTAAGACAGGCTGGAGCTCCATCCACTCTCCACTCATCCTCACAGGACTCGAGGCTGGACGAATACATGTATCACCCTTTGCCTTGTTTTTCCAAGTCATTTGCCTCTGAGTCATTTTATGGCCAGATAGCCACATACACATGACCCGTCTTGGTCCAGATTAACACAGAACTCCAGGAGCTTCAGGAACTCCCTGAGCTTCAGGATGGTCAGGGACAACTCGGTACTTCACAGCAGCCGCTCAGCTCACGGCCTTTGCTCTTGGTGAGAACTCAAATTTCCCCCAGTGCTGCACAGCACCTGGGCAGAGGCTGCAAGGATGAGCACTGGGGCTGGAAGCAGAACAGGACCAGCAGCTCCAGCACAGGATTTACTCCCTGCTGCTGGCACTGGCCTCGGTTCTGCAGATTGGCAGAGAAATGCCAGGAGGGACCTAACCCCAAGCACTGCTGGGCAAGCATGGAAAAATAGAGGGAGGAACAAGGCAGTTGTGACCTTTGTAAAAGGATGAAACAAATGGCATCACATTGCTCTGACAATAACTGCAGATGGCAAATCTTTAAAGTCCAGAACATTTACAAACCCAGAGACCCAAATTATCAACCCTGGCCTATCGCAGTGCTATCTCCAGTTCCACCAATGGAATTTTCTCTACAGTTACACACCTATTGCTTCTCTGTAAAACCAGGCTGTTCTTTTCAAACCTTGGGGCAGATGCATCAAATGAGAGAGGTGAAAGCAGTGCTTTGGTTTGATCTGCCTTTGACAGATAAAATCAGAGCCGCCCAGCCAAGCCAAGAGCAAAGCACTGAAGTCAGATTGGCAGCACAGCAGCAAGACCAGAAAGTATTCCTGGAGGCCATTTCACAACCCTCCCCCACCCCCCCCAACACTCCTCCCCAGCCTGTCTCCACTATGAGGGCCCTTTTTTTTGGCACAGGCAGAGATATTTCAGATCCAAGCGAGTGTGGTTAGCTAGCTCTGACTGGTCTTAATAGTCACCCTCATTCATGGCCTCAAAGGACAGCTGATACAGCCCAAGAACCTCGGAGATGAACAAGCTTGTTGATAAAGGACAAACAAGCATTATATTTTAATGATACTAAATATTAGCATATCAAAATCTGTTCTTTCAGAAGCCTGTGTTCCTGGAGAGGGCGAAGGAGCTGCCAAGCAGTGGTTCTTCAGCACTGTAATGCTTGTGTGTCTGTTCAGCCAGCTGAAGCCCTTCATCAGAAAACTTTATCTGAATTCCTAAGTAGACACAGCAAAGAACTGTTCATAGGGATGTGTGGCCATGCCGTGGGTCTGAGGATGCAGGCTTCATACAAGGTCTCTCCTTTCCCATTTAATTGCAGGGTGTATACACAACAGAGGCCACTCACTGTCAAGATGAAAAACATTTTAGCAATTCCTCCTCGGCATCACTGCTAAAGCACCTTAGGCATGTTGCACCATGGCTATTTCAGGAGAGGAGCTCTGTGCTATTCCAGTCCTTGGGCATAAAGCAAAGGCTGCTGGAAGCGAAGCAAGCCTGCCAGCAAACGTTTTTGTAACTATCCCTTTTGTTTTCAAATCCTGTGTGGTATTAATTATTTGCCCATAAAAACAGCATGCAAAAGAGACCAGATGAGAATTTACTGTTTTATGAATCCAGATGGTTTCACAGCTCAAGTTGTAAGGGACAGGCAAAAAGAAAAATTCTTGCTTTTCTGACTTCTGCCTGCAGGAACCCGAGGGGAGGGGGACGAGTGGGTGGAAGGGAGTTATTGGTCCCATTAACCAAGCTGCCAAAACTACCTCTATTGTATGTATTCTTTACCCTCTCACCTACTCAACACACAAAACCACTGAAGTGTGACTGATACAAGCTCGTGCCTCACCAGCCTATCTTGACAAAAGGCAACCTTGACATCCCATGAGTAATTTTAAAAACTGTTTAGAGTCAAGACTGTATTTTTTTATTTTTAGTTTATCAATTTAAAAGACAACTGAATTCATCGAGCTCTCCAGAAAAGTTACATTTCCAAGGTTAGATTTCTGAGAACTTCACTCTAGCTATAACCTAATGATATTTTTGTTAAGAAATCAACACTTCAAAGCTTGAGATAGAGCCATTGTTTGAGCTAAAGCCCAGCAGCACTCGCTACTGAAGAGGATTTAATCCCATCCATCTCCTGAGGGGATGAGCATGTCCATCCCTGCAGCATATCAAGAAATTTGCATTGTATGCCCATTTGCACCCTGTATAGAGGTAGTCTATATTATATCCCCATTTATTTAGAGGAATGTCTGAAGACAGACCTTAAGACATGAACCACGCACAAAACCCAAATGTCTGGTTGGGCTGCAGTGATGCAATGACACCTACTGCTGCCTGAAGAATAAAAGGCAAGTTTTGTAGGGAACTATAAGACAGCTTCTATTAGACAAATACTGATATTAGCAAACCAGAGACATGCAAACTACAAAGTGCTATGAGCAAACCATTTATGTCTTCCTAGAAAATTTGAAAAAGCAAAGAGATGCATGTTTTCCATTCCAACATGGCCCTTTCCTTACTCTCTACAAGTCATTTGCCAAGCTTATGGCAGGGGGTGCTTTAGCCTGCTGCTTACTCCTCGCAGAGCCAGGGTGTTTGGAACCTGCACGTTCAAGTATTAACACTGCTCTCAGATATGCCAATGGGGTTGCAAAAGAAAGTACTGTGGTGAAGGCTCTCTGCTCAGAATTTAAACATGGCAATCAAATGCACAGTGGGTTGTACCAGCCCGAGAAACTGCAGGCAGGTCTTTGGGGTCTTCCCCCAGACATGCTGGGCACACTTTTCCAGTTGGCCTTGAAAGAGTCAGGCTTGTTCCAAGTCACCCAAGTAAAGGTAAATTGTTGATCAGCATCCAGAGCAGACCTGCCTGGTTGAGGCTGCAGGAGAAAAATGGCTTTATTAGAGCCTGTCAAAACATAACCCTGATCCCATGGAGAAGACACGGCCTCACTGTCCGTGATAAAAAACCTCTCTGCAATGACAGGCTCAACCCCAGCAGTAAGATAAATAGGCAGCAGAGCCCGGCTGTGTGCACAGTGCTGCAAGGACCTCAAGAATTTGCCCATGGTGTAACTAGGAGCATGGCCAGTGCTAGGTCGGACCTCTGAGAATAACTGACTGTGCACGCCAGAAACCTCTTCACTTCGGGAAATGCGCCCAAACCCCTGGGAAATGCAGTTGCTCAGAGGCCTGCCGAGCACAGGCTGTACGTGGTGGAACAGCTGCTTTTTAGCTCCCTGAATCCCCCTCCCAAGCAGCTTTCCTACAATTAAAGGAAGCATTTCGAGGTCCATCCTGGAAATACATTTTCAGCAATGCTTCGAACTCTTCAGGAAGAGAGAAATAAGGACAAACCTGGAGTAGAGAGAAAAGCAAATATAGTTATCAATGCTTCACTTGCTTCTGCTGGCAAGGTGAGAGCAATAACAGCGACCCCGGGCTTATCTCTGTCTGCTGGAGGGTTTGGCTGGGGCCCAAGGCAGAGGAGAGGCAGAGGAGGGCAGCCCAGGTCTGAGCCTCGCTCTTCATACCTGTGGCCTTACCACAGCAGTGAAATAGAGCTCAGACCATCCCCTGTCCACATCTACAAAACTGAGAGGCAGGAAGGTTCTGCATGGCATCAGGTGCGTCCAAACAAACTGCATGATGTGCATCCATTGAACCAAAAATAGTTTCCAAACCAGGTCACCGAGAGGTAGCCGCATGCTGTGCTAGCACAGTAGCCTGTGCTGTTTTTCCAGCAGGGAGCGATTCCTGGTTTGGGCAGGGAAGAATTGTTCAGTCGGGTATGTTGGGACCTGAGGTGGATGCAGCCATGCTCAAAGCACACCAGCAAGGACAGATGCAGACAGCTGTTACCAGCACTTTCCCCAAAACGGACAGACACAAGGCACGTCTGGGCCAGACAGTCCTCGTAGTCCTGTTAGCATGGCATGGAGCCCACGGTAATACGCCAAGCCTTTCAATTTATTCCTCTATTGTTTATATGTTTATAATGATGGAATCATAACTCTCTCCCATATTAAAAGATCCAAAACAGATGCAACAATAAACTGAAATTTAAGAGAAACAGATTGCAAGGCAGAGACAGAGCAAAAAAACGGTAATGGTGAATCACAAATGCTGAAATGAAATAAATTAATCATCCTAAATAGCCTAATTAATAAAGGTTAATTTATCATCCTGGCCAACCTGATATCTCTTAACCCATCTAACTTAATGCAAAAGGAACAAACCCAAAAGGACAGCAGTAACTGGAAAGCCTCAGCAGAAACATCTTCCAGAAGCTTCTTTTTCTGCTCTGTATAAAGCATCGCAGGTCCATTAGTGCATCGATGTGGTCAAGGTGCACATAGATGCTCGCTCACTTCCTTACGTACAGCAGCATAATTAACAGGACGTGCACAGCCTAACATTTGATTCGGGACAGGTCTCTCCCCTTCCCTTTGCCGTGAGCCACAGACGGTCAGAGACAGCCGCAGCACGCAGCACAACGCCCCACCGCACCCCGCGCAGCCTGCAGCGGGGAGGCTTCATCACACACAACAAAACCAGCATGGGGCAGTCACAGGCTGAGAAATAAGCTGCTCACCAAGCCTAACTGTAGAGCAATCTCACAGCAACATGCTACTTTTCCACATCCGTACCTACTCCCAGCTTGTACCTAAGTGCAAACACCACCGCGCCTGCTGGCTCCCAGTGACTGGCAGCGCAGTTCCCTGCTGATGTGCCATACTCGGTCCTCACCAGGGCACAATCCTCCAGTGCTGATTTCTTTTAAAACAGTCAGTTCTTCCTTAAGACCCAAAACTCAGAGCTAGAGGAACTGCATGGCTCATCCGCAAGACCTTGGCATGAGTGCTGCCCTTGGGGCTGGTGCAGGAGGCAGCATCCAGACCCACTCATTCCTCCCACCACAGAATCACAGAATCACAGAACTGTAGGGATTGGAAGGGACCTTGAAATATCATCGGGTCCAACCCCCTGCCAAAGCAGGTTCCTCAGAGCAGGCTGCCCAGGTAGGCGTCCAGATGGGCCTTGAATATCTCCAGGGAAGGAGACCCCACAACCTCTCTAGGCAGCCTGTAAAGCTGTCCTACAGCCCATAAGCTGTCCTACACGCAGTCCTTGCGACAGAAATCCTTACTTAATACTTCAACAGCAAAAAGAAAATCCAAGTGTTGTGCTTTCTGTTGCACAATTAAGGACACCTCAGCACACGTTGGGCAAAGCCCAGGTCCCCACAAAGCAGTTACCCCTTTTTGGTCCGGGGGCTCCACTAAGCTCTCCACACCCACATTGACTCCTTGGTGAGTTTTGAGACGGATCTAATGTGTTTAAACTGGAAAAAGAAATGCTTGGAAGGTCTACAAAGACTGCCCCGTAACAGTAATTGTTGGGAACGTCCTAGGACCAGTATTTTGATGCCCCTCTGAGCTCCACATTCAGTTACACTCCACAGTTTCCCTTCCACAGGAGATGCTTTTGTCTTCCATAAGGAAGGAAAGATGCAGCCCCTACCAAAAAGCTTTAATAACAGTTTATGAAATGTGGCTTGAAATCTGCTGGTAGCAGGGGGGACAGAAGTAGATTATACAACAGGCCTATGGTCATAAAGTTGCCAGTTTTTTTCTTTTTCTTTTTCTTTTTCTTTTTCTTTTTCTTTTTCTTTTTCTTTTTCTTTTTCTTTTTCTTTTTCTTTTTCTTTTTCTTTTTCTTTTTCTTTTTCTTTTTTTCTTTTTCTTTTTCTTTTTCTTCATCTTTTTTCTTCTTGAAGAGGCCTTCTGGATTGCTAAATCCTGTACGCTGTCAGTGGCAGCTTCAATTCTAAGGGCACAAATGGCTGTCACTTAGCGAGCAACTATGGGAGGTGGTAGGAGAGTATGTCAAAGTGTTCGCTTTCAGATGGGCAAGTGATTTTTCATTACTTTTCCTTGACAACTCTGCAGCTGCTAAGGAATTCTGCCCTCTTCCAGAAGAAAGAACTCTAAGGACTATTTTCTTTTTTTATCAAAGAGGTAAGTTCAGGCTTGGGAAGTGAAAATAGCTTTCCACTGTCTGAGCAGACCTGGGAACTTCAATGTGTCACTGGAGAAAACAGCAGCGCAGTTCTGGGAGGTTTTAAAGGCCACAGCTTAAAATAAAATATAATTGACTTTCAAGCATTGATCCAGTATTATTAGTGTTTGTTTAATAATCAAAGCTTATTTGAAGTTATTTTGCTACTCACTTTGGCTGCACTGTTTGATTATTTCACCAAAACAAAGTAATTTTGAGAAGCTTGTCCTCCAGCACTGCTGCTTTCCACCCTTCCTCCTGATTAACTTCTCCATACCCAGATGATTGTGGAGACTTCTCTTAGCTCTGAAGCAGCTTCTGCCTAGCTTTGGCTTCTTCATTGTTGTCAGTGCTTCTCATTAGTATCTTTCAGATCTAGAAGAGTGCTTGGGTTGTGAGTTCTGAATGTAGAAAACAAGGATAACCCCAGACCCAGCAGCCTCTTCTGAAGTAGCTAGAAAATGCAAATCTTTTCCATTATCACCACGAGAAGTAAAACAGCACCCTCCATGCTCTGTTCAGTTACACTGACCCGTGAGATACGGTCATGAGTTGTCACGGTGGCCGTCAGAAAGTCCTCAGCTTCCACCAAAGGCTTGGAAACTTGTCCACATTTCTACGGGTCTGAACAACTCGATTGCTGCTATCTTCAAAGAGCAGACACCGCGACCAGAATGACCGGGTGGATTAGTGAGAAATCGTTTCCAACTGCTTCTTCATTGACTGTTGCAGGGAAGAAAGCTACAGATATTTCATTTGATAAACATCATTTAATCCATTTATCCAATTACTGGATAACAAAACAGTCTGAAAAATGTGAACAACTCCATTGCAAGCTAACAGACCTTCTCTGAGTAGAATCATGATTATCTGTCAACCTTAGACTAAGATGAGAACTGGGACTAAGTCAATGTCCCCCTAACCTTGAGCTTACAAGAAATTCATGCAGTTTGCCAGACCCACTGAGTTGAGTCTTTAGGAGGTTAAGAGTTCACAACAAATCTACCTTAGGTTTCCTTTAAAAGCAGAAATTTTCATATAAATACATGACTCCAGAACCTTGCATTTGAATAAACTGGTCAAATGTTGCAAAAGAAAAGCTCTGAGCCACCACGATTGGCTACAGAAGGCATACAGGTAATTTCCCTGGAAACTACCCCAAAACACATCCAGGTAAATGAACATAGTCGGTGCTAACATGCGTTGGTCTCTGGTGCGGGGCCAGTCTCCTGCTCTGGCTGCACAGCAGCCACCACAAAGAGGTCCTGGACCCTGGATCTGAGGCACAACAGCGGCAGAAATGTAAATAATTTGGGCACCGACCCCATGGGACTGAACCCAAACCTAGAGCAAGAGGAGCTGCTCCGCAGTGGGGGATGGATCCCTGCCAGCTTACGCTGAGGAAGTGGCCCAAGATCTGATCGCAGTTGTGGGAGCCAGATGGTGTCTGATGATTTTTCATTTAATTTTTTTTTTTTGAGTTCTTAAGACTGGCAAGGGGAAAAGGCAGAGGAACGGCACATTGCATCAGGTTGGTGGGTGGTGATGGGGAGGGGAGGAAGAAGCAGGAGTATTTTCCCAGCTCTTTGGAGTCTGACGTAGGATGAAACAGCATTACAGACTAAGTGTAGTGCTCAATCCTCATGTGTATGAGTACGCATTTTCCCAGGCGGTGTTACTGGATAGCAGCTCTTCCCTCTTCTCCACTGAAGCCAGCAGGAGACCTGGCTGGCTCACTCCAGCTATGGATCAGGTTCCAGTCTCCTGCACCTCCATCCTCTGTTCCTCCTCACTGGAGGTTACCAAACTGTTAAACACATTGAGCATACTGTTTCTCCTGCAGACTGTCCCTCAAATATGCCCACACTTCCTACACGGGGTAGGGAGTGAGCTACCAAACTATTTTATTTCTATCCTTTTTCTTTAAAAGGAGGTTTACTTCAGTTGAAATGAAGAAGAGCAACAACTCCAAAGTGGAGGCCAAGAACCTATATGAGACCTTCCCAGTATCTTTACCTCTTGGAGAAAACTGATGAGCAAGCAGTAGCACATTGCAGTGACTTTCCAGATGAGAAAAGCTTTGTGGCAGTTCTGACAGACAGAAGCTCCCCCGGAGAGCTCACCTGCTGGGCAGACGGACAGCAGGAGGCTGGGCAGGGCAGCTCTTGGTCACTGATGGTCCCAGCACCACGTGCTCACACGGGCTCGTGCCTTTCTTCCTCCATGTGTATATGCTGTTACTTGTATGTATGCATGTGGATATCTATACCTTTACAAGCTCCCAGGCAGGAACAGCTCTTCAAACGTGCTATGCAAGGATTTTTAATGAAATGGAAAGGCACTTGCAGGCAACCCAGATAAAATTTGCAACGTGCTGGCAGCCCCTGTGGGTGCCAGAGGCAGTGGCCCCTCACAGCCTGCCTGTGCAGACATTTTTCCTGGCCACATCTTGAACTTCAGCGCAGCCAGAAATTGCACCAAGACACCCCCACATGGTGATGACAGTCACTCCTTCCTGACAGGAACCAGCTGATCCTCCAAATCACTTTTCCTTGCTAGCCTGAGGATAGCTCCTCTGTCATCCCCCCCGCAACGAAGACAGTGGGGGGAGGATCTGGTTTCCACTTTGGCACCCCCAGCGCCTATTGCCAACCACAGAGAGATTTGCCAGGTGGCTCAAGCACAGTGGGAGTTGCGTGTTCAAAGGCAGGGAATGGCATCAATAAATCCAGCCAGCCTCTCTGCTCGCAGCGGAACACTGCAGAGAGCAATGAAACCTCCGAAACAGCTTCTAATTGCAGCCTCTGCCCCTGGGAGCCGCAGTCTTTATTAATGCAATTATGATGTAGCCAAAGGCAGGGGATGCTTCTGCTGACCTTGGTAGGGGAATGGAGGCCTTTAGTCACCACAGGGGATTGCTTCCTCCCCCGGCAAACAGCACATAACCCAGCGTGTTCCCGTTCCTGCAGATGCACCGTCCCGTCGTTTGACCAGAGCCTGTGCAAACAGCTGCCTCGTGCCACCCCCCTCGCCCTCACAAATCACAAGTAAAATCCAACAATTCCCAAGTTAGTCTTTTGGTAAAAGAAAAATCAACACAAGTAAAGCTTAAAGTTACACTAGAAGCACTCACATCTTGATTTACACAAATTAGGAATAACAACCTTCAAAGAGCCCTGATTACAACAAATTTTGAGCTCTGATTTAACTGTCATTTGATGCTTTGGACTAATTAGCTTAAAGGCAGTCACCGTGGAGACCTGCTCTCAAAAGAAATGCTTCCATAAAGTTAAACTCTGGGAGCAAGATGGTGCCATTAACAGTAATGGGTGTGAGAGGGGAGAGACCACGTTTTAACTGTTCAGATAAGAGAGTTGTGAAAGCACCGTACAGACTTCGCGTGTAGACCTGCAACCAAAGCAGGTTCTAGCTTCAGAGCACCGTGTAGTTTTAGTCTAAAGAGCTTTTCTTAACATTACCATAGATGCTCTGTGAACATAAATCTGAAAGGGGATGACTAGCAGTGCTTGGATTGTAAAGTACCCACTGCCACCCCCCTTTGGAGATCAGTCCCAGCACTTTATACTTGTTAGCTGTAAAATCACACCAACCTGAGTTCCCCTACGTAGTGGATCAATCACAAAGTAAAAGAACATCCTGAGACTGGGTTTCTCTATTTGACTACTCAAGGCAGACAGTGAGTGGAAGAAGGAAGATTTACTATTTTACATAATAGACGCAGACCTGGAGCAGCTGGGTAGCTTGGGCAAGGTTATTCAAGAAATCAACAGTTACGGAGCACCCCTGGGGCACTGGGTCCACCTTTCCTGGTGCTGGCTGCAGCACGCTGCTGGTGGCCCCAGGACAGGCTGCGTGCCGGCCAAAGCCTTTGGCTGGGCTTCACATCAGAAGCAAGCAAAGCCTCTGCTTTGCTGGGAAAAGGACAGAGACCTGCAGGGTCTGTCTGCAAAGGAGAGGATTGAGTCTTAAGGAGAAGACATAGTGCATGTAGAAGCATGGAAGGCAGGTTGGAGCAGGTCACTCGCACCTACCCTGAGGACACTTTTCCCTGGTACCACTTGTATAGACTGTGACAAGGCCCCAGGGAACTTGCCAGCCCAAGGTCCAAGGAGTGAGCATCCCATAGCTTGAGGGAGCAATTAATATGTGACAGACGCTTAAGATAACATCCTCAAGAAGTCTAAGGGCTGGAGTTTTAAAAGCCAGTGCATTAGTCAACCGTAAAGTAACAGCCTCTGTGAACCTCTGTCTTAAAATTATGCTTTAGGAATTTGCCCAAGTTGCACAGAAACTGGCAGCAGGGAGACGACTGCTCCTTTCAGCCCCTGACCACCAGGCTGCCCCTCCCTGAGGCAGTCAGACACCCATTAATGAGTAAAGGAGGATTTGTATGCATTTATCATGCTGTGTTGCTCATGGCTCATAATAGCTGCATGATACTATAGTTTAGTTTCCTACTGTTAAGCATGAAGAACTGCTATAAAGCAACAGCTGGTGCTAGCAATATCTGCTTAGCCTGTAACACTACCCAGCAAGCACTAGCACTGAACAGTGAGGAAACTCAAATCTTATTGCATGGTAGCACAGTGTGCTCCTTGCCTGTAGATTCCCCTTACAGCTTCTCCTTGTAAAAGTAGATTCAAAATGAGGATCTGGTCCAAATTCAAAAACCCACTTAACCCAAGGTTTTGCAAAAGCCCCCTGGAAGGGTCTTGCATGGCTCTGGGAAGGAGGGCTTCCTACGGCAGAAGTACAGCCCAGCTGCCAAGAGAATCCCACTCTGGAGGATGTCAGGTCTCACTCCATCTCAGCAACACATTGCACCAAATGGTGCTCTTATTGTCCTGAAGACAAATTTACCACTTCCAAAAACAACAAGAGTTTCTCCACAGCAAAACTTACCAACAGAATTCAAGAGGAAAATCCTTGTTTATCAAATTCACTTTCAACTTGAAATCTTTTTCAAGTTCAAAACTGGAAGTGAAAAAAATGTGATGAGCTGCATTAGTCCAGAAATTTCTTGTTCGAGACTTTGAGTCTTAACCCTCCTCTGACCTAGTTGCAGCTGAGATCTTCTGTTTGACCTCGTTTGCAAATTTAATAAGAACAATCTCTGGCACCTTCCAGATCATTAGTGAGAACACTGACTGGCAGTAAACCCAGTAAACATTTGCAGGACCCCACTTTACCAAGTCCTGTTTTCACAAGAAACAACTTCTTATCATGGTTTCCCAGCCAGATTTCAACCATCAAATGAAAGTTTCTTTAATGCAGTTTCCCTACCTTGATTATGAAAATATAATGGGGGAAAAATCTAAAGCTTCATTAATGTCAGGTTACATGATATCCACTGTTTTTCTTTAGACCATAAAATTGGATGATGCTGTCACAGAAGAAAATCAACACAGTTTTTAAAAGTGCTGCTGACCTTATGTGCTAACTTTCATTATTTGTTACAGTATTTTCCTGGAAATTAAAATTAAACTTTGCTGGTCTGTACCTTCCTGGAGCCCCATTTTAAAGAGAATTATTTTTTATCTTTGCCAAGAGACATCCCTCATTCTCCAGAAGGTCTCAAAAATAGTGGTGAACAGCTCTGAGGTTGCTCAAGGCTTTTCTCCACATACCCTACAGTGATTTTCAGTGCACCTAACTGATTTCAAAACAATCCATTCTTTTTCTTGCATTCTTCTGTGTTAGCTGCTGGACATTTCAATTGAAGCTGAAGCAAATTCATCACAAAATACTTCTGTGTGCTGGGCGTCACGCAACCACAGCCTCCCCTCCTCACTGAGACCAACACTCCCTGTCTTCCTCCCACATCTGATATGCTCGTACAGTAGCTTTTCATCCTCTCTGCCCTTCCTAGTTCTGTAATCATTTTGTGCCTGGGCCTTTTGACAGTCCCCAGCCTGTTCTCCCAGGCCCACACACTATCCTTTTGTATTCCTCTCTAGCAATCTGACCCACTTTCCATGGTCTCAACTGTTCCACTTTGCATTTGTGGTGACCGAAGGCACTGTGACTTAGCACCAGCAAACAAAGCCTGTTAGATGCACAGACAAAGCCAGACAGAGACATCTGGGCCACAGCCCCCTGCCCAGCACACCCGATTTCTCCCCGCATACTGATAAGAGAAGCTTCTGGCTGCAGAAAACCAGGAGACAAGCAGCTTTCTCGGGGATGCAATTAGTAATTATTTGCACTAACACCTAAGCTGGGCTGTGACTCAGCTGTGCTAGATACTCATTGTACTGAGCAAGGACAACTTCTTCCTTGGAAGATGAAGGTACCGCACGTGGAGTTAGCAGGGGGCAGAGGGGCTGGGGGCAGACCTCACAGCCTGGGGCTGGGAGCAGCACAAGGCAAAGGGCAGGGAGAAAAAACAGGATTTAAGGGTACCCAGCGACCCAGTCATGTACAAAGACATCTCGCAAACCTGCGATAAGTAGATGGAGCTCCAGACCCACCGCAGCTCTGAAAGCCTCCCCTGCATCGTGCTTCCCTGGTAGCACCAGAAGGAACATCTGAGCCCTCGGTGAGCCACCAGGCACAGGCACTTCTGCGTCTGCAGAGATGGGTAAGAAGACAGCACCAGGAGGCTGACCTGGATGATAACCATGGTACCGGGGGCAGATCAGGGAGGAAGATGGAGGGAAGAGCCTGGGGAGGAGACCAAGGGCTCGTTCAGCAGTGTTGGGATTGAGCTGGTGAGAGGCAGCCCCTCTGGAGGAGATTCAGACAGCCTGAGCTCTCCCTGTGCACAGGAGACAGGACAGGCCTGACGAGGCTCAAGGCATCAGTACAAGACCAGGAGCTGGATGTTTCCTTGCAGAAGGTTATTCCCAGGTAAGGCCTGAGGAGCAGATGCTGGTCAGAGGTGGATGTCCTCGCCACAAAGTCAGCGAGCAAGACTGCACCGCGCTGTGGGGCCAGGTCGTGCTGCTGCTGAACAGCCCCGAGGTGAGAACCACCGCCCGGCGTGGCCACGTCGCTCCAGCAGCGAGGGGAAAGTCACCTCGGTCTTAGAGCAGACGTGCAGAAAAGCCACAATGCTGTTTATTAAAGCAAAAATCTGTGGGAAGGTTACACCTGGGAAACAGGGTTAGATAAATAAGGAAAAATGCTTTGAAAAATATATAACTGATCGTCTCTTACTGCTATAGCAACGCACCTTGAAAGTCATTGTTAGGGCACTAGGAAAGGGCCCTGAAGGAGGAAGAACTCAAACTTGGATTTTGGTATGTTATCAAATGCCACTGGTGTGATGTGTGTTACCTGGCCAACAGAATAAAATGTGTGTTACCTGGCCTCAAAACAAAACAAAAACAAAACAAAACAAAACAACAAAAACAAACAAACAAAAAAAGCCAAACTCATCTGAATCAACTAATTGCAATGAAACAATGAAACCTCACTGCCTCTGGCAGCCCAGCAGCTCTCCTGGGCATAGACCACTCAGAGCACACACCGCTGTCCACACCAAGCCGGGACAAACCCCACGCCACATGGGAACACAGGCAGAACCCCGCAGCTGCCACAGGTGGAGGTTTCAAGGACCCAGACAAAACCACCCTGTGCCAACGGGAAGCCCAGCCAGCAGCTGCCAGCCCCAGTGTATGTACTGGAAGGCAAGTATATCCATCTGGGGATGCCTCAGTGCCCCCCTTGGCCCAGAACCTGTTTGTATAGCAAGCGGTGGGAATTTTGCTCTGTAAATTATTCAGCCTCTCTGTCCAGTGCTGGCTGTTACTGAGTCACCGAGGAAAAAGTCTTCCTCTGACTTCAGAGGGCTCCAGATCAAATCCCAATAACTTTATTTCTACAGAGTGAACATTAAAATTCAGTTCAGGTTAGCATTTCACACCTGGACCTTTTTGTATTTTCTAGATTTTTTTAAAGCTATGATGACCCAGATGTTTGCTTGGCAAGAAAGAAGTTTGCCACAGGAACACATTTTGTTCATTCATTCACTTTGTAATACAAAAACCTTCCAAGAACTGTCCACATGTTTCATGATGCTGATCAAAAGCGTCATTATTAATGAAGAATATCATTTGACAGGACATGTTCAGAAAAACCTTTTTCTATAAGAAGACTCAGATCAGGAACCCAGCATCAAATAAAAATTGTTCCAAAGAGCCCTCCTGTGCAGAAAGCATGAAAACAGAGGGGAAGGCACAGGAAGAGCTGTGGGGCAGAACTCCCACGTCTTCTCTGGTGCCTCTATGCTCAGTATAGCCACATGCCCTGTGGTACAGAAGTGCTGTTGCCTGAAGCAGCCCATAAGCCTTGTCCTGGGTTTGCAGGGACTCAGGACTTGCAAGGACACGGAGACACAGGATGCAATGCAGATGCACGGCCAGTTAACGAATGGCAGACCTGAAGCTGGGCAAAAGCAGTTTCGGGTTGACAAAACACAGAAGCAGGATCTAATATACGCAGATGCCACCATAAATAGTGAATTCAGACATGACGTAGCCACAAAAAAATGAAAAAGAGCAAAATCGTGAAGACAGGTTAAA
This sequence comes from Oxyura jamaicensis, assembly GCF_011077185.1. Classification (NCBI taxonomy): domain Eukaryota; kingdom Metazoa; phylum Chordata; class Aves; order Anseriformes; family Anatidae; genus Oxyura; species Oxyura jamaicensis. The sequence goes on from NC_048912.1 coordinate 4,287,126, forward strand.
AACAGTTACCCCAACTGGATCCCAGAAAAAGCAAAACAAAATCCCCTACCTGAGCATTGCATTCCTGCCAGCAAAGGGCTCAGCTGGTGACAACTTGTTGTAGCCCCCACATCACCCCCAGACAAACTGCTGGCCTTAGCTGTCATGGGAGCAGGGCAGGGGTGAGCACAGCCCCCATGTGACTGGAAATTAGGTGCGTAAAACCATTTTAATTGTTATTTCTTGTTACAACCACACTTTAAAAGTGATTAATTCGTATATATATACTCATCTATATATATTCATACATATGTACTCATATATATACATATTCTTGGCTTTACTTACATATAAAACATGCTCTTTACCCATTTACAAAACGTTGAGCCCAACAGCAGCAATTAACGTGAGCGAACACAGGCTCAGCACAGGTCATTTAAGTACTTTCGGGGGATTTGGTGGTACTTTCCCTCTGACTGGGTTTGCCCACCAAGGCAACTCTCCCATTTACAGCAGACGCTGCTCGCTCCCTGTCTGTGCTCCCTGAAGAAACCTTTGCAAAGACCACGAGAAGCCTGCTGCCAAAGCCACGAATTAATTTTGTTGTGCTCAGTGCCATAACGCCCCGTAGCCATGTCTCACTTGCAGTGTCCTTATCCCACAGCACCATCTCGTGGGAGACTGCAGCTTGAAAAAAGAAACCAGCAAAACCACCAATTTAGATTAAATCTACTTCCATGCATCTCATTGCCCTTCCCAAGGCTTCAAGTCCCTGCGAGAAGCTGCTGCAGCCCAGCAGGACCAACACTGCAGGGCTCACACCACCTCCTGAGAGCATCCTAAAGGAGGAGGGACAGAGCCCCACCAGGGCACAGCACCGCCAAGAGCGTGCTTCTCCAGGAGGAAGCCAAGCACCCTGCACCACACTGCAAAACCCATGTCCTTTAACATGCTGGGAAGGACCTGGGCTCAGAGCAGGAGCTGGAAGTGCAGCCCCATTTAGCCCATCTAGGAAGTGCCCTGTTCTATTTTTTTTTTTTTTCCTCTGAACCCTTTTGAGCTCTGCATGCTCAGCTTCTGGGAGGAAGAGCCCATGCAAGACACCACATCTTGCAGGTCATGCCAACAGCCTGCAAAGCCTCCAGCTGCTCAGCTCATAGCTCCAAATATCCCTGAAAAGTCTCCCCATTTTCATGAAGCACCTTTGGGCAGGTTGGGAGATCATACCACCAACCCGAAAGCACACATCTTTGGGATATAAAAAGAAATTTGGATTAGAAAAGATTTTCAGCTTCTGAAATATTCTGTTTATGGTTCTGTTGCTTGGCAGCCACAGCTGAAGTGGAACAGCCTTTGCTCACCCAGTTTCCCCCATATTTAAGAGATTTCCCACAACAGCACTCCGTACAGCAAGGGTGAGGAACCCGGGGGCTGCTCCTGCCGGGGGCTGTGCCAGGGTCCCGACACCCCAGAGAGCACATTGGAGGGTGTAATCCCCACCCCTCAGAGCAACAGAAGGGTGAAAAACAGGTTTTAATTGACTTTGTCTTATTTTCTGCACAGGTTTATGGGAAAAAGCCTGCCTGCAGCTGCAGACAGTTCACTTGGACACGAGGGAAATCAGAGGAAGGCACACTCCAGGTCTCTTGGGCCACAGATCACTACCTGGGTCCTACTTCAGGGCAGGGAGACACTTGGGGCTTTCCTCCTCCCAGAAAAGGATCACCTGAGGTCACTTCAATGGCACCACTTCTCCTCATGGGCACCCACACCAGCTCCTCGGCACAAACATCTCCTGCTGCCCTTCTGAGCCAGCGCTGCAGTGGCAACACAGGAGGAGTGCCAAACAGCTCGCTACCTTGGGTCTGCTACAAACATTTGAGGTAAGGACTACAGGCCTGTCAGTTTGACCTCAGTGCCAGGGAAGCTCAGGGAGCAGATTATCTCGAGAGTCATCACGCAGCACTTGCAGGGAAAGCAGGCGATCAGGCCCAGTCAGCATGGGTTTATGAAGGGCAGGTCCTGCTTGACGAACCTGATCTCCTTCTATGACAAAGTGATGCGCTGGGTGGATGAGGGAAAGGCTGTGGATGTGGTCTACCTTGACTTCAGCAAGGCTTTTGACACCGTCTCCCACAGCATTCTCCTCAAGAAACTGGCTGCTCTTGGCTTGGACTGGCACACGCTTCATTGGGTTAGAAACTGGCTGGATAGCCGGGCCCAAAGAGTCGTGGTAAATGGAGTCAAATCCAGTTGGAGGCCGGTCACTACTGGCGTCCCCCAGGGCTCAGTGCTGGGGCTGGTCCTCTTCAATATCTTCATTGATGATCTGGACGAGGGCATTGAGTGCACCCTCAGTAAGTTTGCAGATAACACCAAGTTAGGTGCGAGTGTCGATCTGCTCGAGGGTAGGAAGGCTCTGCAGGAGGATCTGAAGAGGCTGCACCGATGGGCCGAGGTCAACTGCATGAAGTTCAACAAGGCCAAGTGCCGGGTCCTGCACCTGGGGCGTAATAACCCCAAGCAGAGCTACAGGCTGGGAGATGTGTGGTTGGAGAGCTGCCAGGCAGAGAAGGACCTGGGAGTGATGGTTGATAGTCGGCTGAATATGAGCCAGCAGTGTGCTCAGGTGGCCAAGAAGGCCAGCAGCATCCTGGCCTGTATAAGAAACAGTGTGGCCAGCAGGGCCAGGGAGGTGATCGTCCCCCTGTACTCAGCTCTGGTGAGGCCGCACCTCGAGTACTGTGTTCAGTTTTGGGCCCCTCGCTACAAGAAGGACATGGAGGTGCTCGAGCGAGTCCAGAGAAGGGCTACGAAGCTGGTGAGGGGCCTGGAGAACAAGTCCTACGAGGAGCGGCTGAGGGAGCTGGGCTTGTTCAGCCTGGAAAAGAGGAGGCTCAGGGGTGACCTTATTGCACTCTACGGGTACCTGTAAGGAGGCTGTAGCGAGGTGGGGGTTGGTCTGTTCTCCCACGTGCCTGGTGACAGGACAAGGGGGAATGGGCTAAAGTTGCGCCAGGGGAGTTTTAGGTTGGATGTTAGGAAGAACTTCTTTACCGAAAGGGTTGTTAGACATTGGAACGGGCTACCCAGGGAAGTGGTGGAGTCCCCATCCCTGGAGGTCTTTAAAAGACGTTTAGATGTAGAGCTTAGGGATATGGTTTAGTGGGGACTGTTAGTGTTAGGTCAGAGGTTGGACTTGATGATCTTGAGGTCTCTTCCAACCTAGACTATTCTGTGATTCTGTGATTCTGTAAAGCACACCAAATTAGCCCTACAGCTCTGTATTAATGCCTCAGCCTACCCCAGCCAGCAGCACATCGCCCTCGGCCACTTGCTGGGACTCCCATCTGGGGAGCAGCCACCTGCTCAGGGGCAGGAGACCCAAATGTTTGGCTGCATCTCCCACACACATACCCAGAACTCAGATTTAGCCTCTGGACTGTAGGAGCTCGGTGCTTCCAGTTCCTTCATATACCAGCCCCAACAGGTTACTAGCATGCTCGATTTACCAGCACACTGGAAGTGTGGTGTATCGAGCATCCACTGAGCTTTCAGACAGCCTGCTGAGCTAGCATCCAGGCTGCTTTCTTCTTCTGAGCTCAGAGATCTTGGCCAGGGGGAAAGCACTGCTCACGCTGGTCCCCAAACCAGTACCAGGTGCAGGCAGCAGGGGAAGCACCTTCGTTTCCCCATTTACACCTCCCTAAGGAGCAGGTGAGCACAGAGAACGCTGTGGCAGTGCTTTGTCCTTCCCCACCAGATACTCTGAGCTCTGCAGTGACTCGTGGCCACCACAAACCCCCCCTGAGGGGCTCAGCGTGGCCAAAGCCAAGGTCCACCCCAGTGCTTTGTCCAAGCCCCCCACAAGCCACCCCTGGCAGATAAGTTCTCCCAGCTCACATCCTGAGGCTGGTTTTGTACATTTTCCTTCAGCCCTGAGCACCAGTGCTCTCTACCACCCAGGAAAGTCTGACCTGCCTTTACAGAGCACTGGCTGCAAGATGAAACCTCCCCAAACACCCCACGAGCCCCCTCTCATGGGCTTCCTTCAAGCTTTATTAAACAGTTTGTCGGCCTAGCAGCCCAGCGGCTCCCCAGTGCTTCCAAACCCCAAACTCACAACATATTCAAGCCTGGCTCACACTTTGTTTATGGGACATGTGGCTAAGAGGAAAGACAGAAGGGGTTTGCTGTTGGCATGCAGAACTTTGGGAATTCAAATACCTCATGGAAAAGCTTCCACCTCGCTTTAAACTCTGCTGTGGTCAGGTGAGAGACCAACATTTCCACCTATGTCATAGAACTTGCTTAGAGCTTTAAAGCTGAGATTAGACCCTCCATTTCAGAAGCACAAACTCCCAGAAATTAACCCAAAATAGGCTTTCCATTAATGAGCAGTAATCAGGGCTGCTGCAGAGCCAAGAACTCTGATTCCACCCAAAGCTGGGAGCTGTGCTCTTGTGCACTGTCCAGCTCGTTACAGTTGATTTATTTGCCATCTTCAGCACAAACATCGGAGACACCTCTCCCCTCCTCTGCCACCGGCCACCCAGTGGGAGACACAGGCCAGGCTCCCGATGCGGCAGGGCACCCAGAACGTGGTTACACCACATCTAAGTATACATAAAAATACTTAGACACGCGGTGCAGAGAAACTCCTGGGAACCCCTGCCCAGCCACAGCTGGGGGCAGACACGAGGAAGACGCCTGCACACCCTCACCTCGCGTGCTGCAGTGCCAGCATCACACACAACTGCCCGGGAAGCCACGCTCACACCAAAACCACGCAGACCTGGTGCTGCCCATATCTGCTTGCCATGGCACGTCCCCCACACCACGGGCAGGCTTTAGGCTGTAAGTAGATTGGAAGTCTGTTTTTATCAGGTATTTGGTTTTATTCCAAATGATTGCTTTTCACAGCATCCCCTACTTTAAAATTGTCTTGATTTTACTGATGTTTTGCGCTCTAAAGGTTTTTTAATGCCTTAAATCATAAACAAAGCCCATTTCTTTCAAGTTCAAGAAAAAGCAATGCATGTGTAAATTCTACTCCTGAGGCACTCCTCTAAGGAAACCCCAGATCCCCTATTTAACGCCGACCCGACACAAAGCAGCTTAACTTCAGAGAAGAGCTGAGAGCATTGGACAAGCAACGCTTGTACAGCACCCGCTCACTAACAAGGAGAGGGAGAAAGGTGCAGGACCGAGGGTCCCGACTCAAACTGCAGAAGATGGGGCCTTCCTCGCACCCTGAAGGCAATCACTTTGGGGTATAGAGGCTGTTGGCAACAAACTCTCAGAGATTTGGTAAGCAGGCCCTTCTCTTTGGCTGAGCCAAGTCCCCGTGAACATCCCCTTGGTCTCTCTCTGGGTTTCGCAGCCCGAGCCCCACGCTGCTGGCTCGAAGTAGCCCTGGGGCAGCTCGCAAAGCAGACGTGAAAGGCAAGGAGGCAGAGGTGGATCTAGGGCCCATGGATGGAGCAGTGAAGGGCTCCCTCTCTTGTTCGGAGAGACCTCACTATATTTAAAGTTTAAAGTTAAAGTCATTAGGTTGCTTCTCACATAGAGGCAGCCTTCCTCTTCCTCCCCACACAGAGACCCCTCACTCCTCTTCCTCACAGGGATTCACTGCCAGCCTCCACCCGCAGCCCTCCCAGCCCTCTCCCCTTCCTCTGTCAGAGCAGAAGGGATCTCCAGGGCCCAGATCAGCATTATCAGCCTGAGCACAAGAGGCCCCGGGTACAGAGATGTGCAGAAACACTCACTGCTTTTTCCAAACGCTCATGGTCTGTGCCCAGGTTTTCCCCAAAACAAGCTTATGCTGAATAAGATTACTTGTCCACTGAACTCGAACCATACCAAGGCAGCTGGGATGAGCGTCCCTAGGATGCACATCAGCACCGGGCACAAAGGCACAGACCACAGCAAGTCGTGGAGCTCAGGACAAGGAGCAGCAGCCACCTGAACTGCCCCATCAGGGGCCACACTTGGGGCAGCCAGCTACTGAAGGAAACCCTCCCTGCAGCTCAGCTTCCCCTTAGGGGCTCTTCTCCCGATGGGAACCACACAAGCACACCCCAAGCTCCCAAACCTCCAGCCTGGTAGCTGCAAACCTCTCTGACACACACAGAGGTGGCTGCTTGCAAGCCAGCTGCTAAACCCCAGCCACCACAACAGGGCTCACACCATGTTCCAGAAGGGCAGCAGAGGTGGAGCAAGGCTGAAACAAAGGGCCCCAAGAACAGAAGGAACCATAGGAAGATGCTCCTAGCAGACACCTCACCCAGGATATGGGAGGAACCTGGGTCTGAGCTTACATAGAGCTTCTGGCCCACAGGTAGAGGGTGTGGGGAGGGTCCCAGGTGAGGCTCACTGGGGCAGTTCAGGTTAATCAGTGCCCTCTGGGCAGCCTGGCAGGGGTCTGATAGGCAGAGGTGCTGCTTGGGTGAGTCTGGCTTGGATGTGCTCCTTCCAGACCAGCTGACGCAGCAGGTCAGCCAGGATGCACTGGGCAACCCAAAGGGAAGACGGAATATGGGTGTTTTTCCCTGTCATGATCGGCTGTTTTCTGTATTCTGATATTAAACGTTGGCGAGGTCTGAGTGCTGGTACGGCTTCTCAGCAGCCGAGTTAGCGAAGGAGAAGAATCTGTTTTGATTTTTCCTTATCTGAGTTTGACCCTCTGGCTGAGGGGTGGGTTTGCTGTCACCCCCCAGCTCCTTTTGGCTGCGAGGAGCTGGAGCAGCCGCGCTCCCGGCTCGGCCTCTGGGCTGCCCTGGCCAGCCCCAGGAGCCAGCCCGGTCCTACCAGCACCGATGCAGGCACATGGACGTGCGTAAATCCTCCTGCCCCGCTTCCCCTTGCTAGCTGCTTTCCGTGCCCTGTTTTTGAGGAGCTGCGGCCAGCAGCGTCCAAGCCCTGCCGAGGAGCCCAAGGCAGCTGCGCTGCTCCGCTCGGGCACCAGGCGGCAATGCCGGCCGGGAAACGGGGCGGGAGGCGCCGGTGGGGCGGGCATCGCGGCACCGCCTTGGGGACCGGGCTTTGCTTTGGGGACAGAAGGCGGGGGGGTGGCAGGAGCCCCCGAGCCCTGGCGATGTCCCTGTCCCCGCCACCAGCGGAGCAGTTCCCCTGGGGAGGAGCGAGGGGGGCCGGCAGGCTGGGAGCCCCCTGCTGCTGCTGCTGCAAAGGGGGGCTCTGAGCGGCAGCAGCACGGCCCAGAGCCCCCCCCGGAGCACGTTAAGGGGAGCCCAGGGTGGGTCTTGTGTTTGATTCATCCCTGGGTATTCTCACACCTCAGGGAGGCTGGGGAGATGCTGGTATCGTGCCTGGGAAAGCAGGGCGCTGTCAGCATCTACGGGGCTGCTCTGATCCCCCCAAATCCCCGTGGCCATTCCCAAGCTCAGGACCCCATCTCCAAACCCCATCAGCCGTTTGGATGAGAAACACCCTCGTGATCTGTTGTGCCAAGCCGTGCTGGTGCTGCACACTGACCCAGTGGTGCTGGTGCTTGGCTTTTCCTCCGTCCCCTCCTCCCCGGCAGGCAGGCAGCGCTCCCCACCCCGCTGCGCGGAGAGAGCCGGGCGGCGGGGCACAGCTCAGGGCTTGGGGGGCACATCAACCCCCGTGCCCTGCCTTGGGCAGGGGCTTTTGCTGGCGTCTCTCAGGCAGCAGCAAATCTGGGAGAAATCGGCGTTATCCGTGCTGGGAAAGATGGAGAAGGGAGGCAGTCTGGTTGCTATGGCTGCCGCAGAGCCGGCCTCGGTGCGAGGATGCCTGGAGCAGCACAGGGATGTGCAGGGCTGGCACATCTGGGGGTGAGCACGGCACCGCAGCGTGCCTGGGCAGGGGTCCCAGCACCTCTGTCCCCATGGCCTGAGCCTCCCCGAGGTGCCGGCTGCTCCCCCAGTGGCACAGTCCCATCCTTGTCCCAAAAAACAGCAAAAACCCCATCCCCGCACAGCACTTAGACGAGGCGAGGCGGTGCATGAGGGTGTTTGGAAATGGCCCCCTGGGATTTTTGTCATTCAAATACTCACATAGGTGCTCAATGGCAGATTCAAGCGTAGTTTGTATAAGGGAGATGCTGAATGTTAAGGACTTCTAAATATTTTTCCCCTCCCAAAGAAATTACGGCATCCTCCGTTCCTTGGCTTTGGGTCGATCCGGTAGGAATTGAGCCAGCACCTGGGGGCCTGCTACAGCCTTGGAGGCTACACCCGCTGCTGCTGCTGCCCCAGGGCTCTTCGCTATGAGCTCTTTAGCATCTTAACCCAAAATGCACTTGACAGCAGCCTCAGAGGTCTGGAGGGGAGCCAGCAGGGAGAGAGCTGGGAGCAGTCAGTGCCCGGGGCCTGATCCAGCAGGGTGCTCAGGTGGGCACGGGGCAGCTGAGCGGAGCCTTGCTCGGTGCTGCCCAGGGCCGTGCCGCATCCTGGCTCCGGCTGGCTGCCAGCCAGACCTCCCCAGGGCCCAGGGGGCTGCTTAAGCTCATTGCTTTTCTTCCAGAGGCTTCAGAAAGCCGCCCGCCCGCTTTTAATTCAAATTTATTGAATAATTCTCCCGGGATCAGCTAGTTCAAGGCCAGCCGCTAAACCAGCCCCTGGATGAGATGGGTTTGGCTCGGTGTCTCCCAGCACATCCCTGCCACTGTGCCAAGGGGGTGGCGAGTGCAGGAGCGGGCGCCTGGCTTGGGGTGTCATTGGCTCGGTTCTAATCCTGGCTGCCTGCATTGACTCCAGCCCCAGGGAGCATTCTGAGGTCTGTTAGCATCCCTCCCTCCTCCACCCCAAACCTGTCCCTGCCTTTGAGTGGTTTTCCCCTGGGGCAGCAGTTCTGGCGTGGCTGGCTCCGCTCTCACCTGGCTCTGATGTGGGGAGATGTGGGGAGATGCACGCGCTGGGTGCACAGCCTGGGGACACCCAGGTACGAGCAGGGTGTCCTGGATGTGACGTGTGCCACCGCACGCCGGAGCTGTGCACGTGCTGACACACATGGTGTCCCCTGGGAGCACGTGGCAGCACTGGGGACAGCGTGCAAGCCACGCACCCGCTGTGCTGCACCAGCCTGGCTGCCAGGGGACACGAGGGAGCCCCAGCCCCAGCTCGCCCAGCGCTGGGCTCTCACCCCTGCTCGGGGCAGTTTTGGGAGCGCAGCACCTGCCCCCTCCTCACAGCACCATGGGGGCTGTCCCCAACGCAGGGCTGGGGACGTGGCCTCTGGCCCCTGCACCCCCCTGCTGCACCGTGGCTCGGTGAGGGCAGCACACGGCATGCCTTGTGTTGTGCAATTAACCACTGCTCGGCAGAACACTAACGATCCTCGTTAATGAGCACAGCACCGGGCAGTCAGGGCACGGCACCCCGCACACGGCAGTTGTGCAGCAGGACCAAACCCCCAGAGTGATGCTGGAAGTCACGAGCTGGGGCCGCAGCCCTTTGCTTGCTGTCTTTGCACCGAAGCTGCTGGGGGGGCTGTGCCTTGTGCACCCACTTTGGGGACAGAAGGGACCAGCACGGCCTTGCTGGGAACGATGCTGGGGCAGGCGAGAGTCCCCCAGCGAGGCTGGTGGGGACAGCAGGTCGGTCACTCCCTGGCACACAGGGGTAGCCCCCATTCACCATCTCACCATTACTCCCTGCCAAAATAACTGCTGCAGACACGGGGACACTGTCCCCGAGGCAGGAGAGGGACATGGGGTTATCTCAGAAGCTGACTGAGGTCTGTGCAGGGCTCTGCACCCTGGCCAGGCTTGGGTTTGCCCCCGAGCAGAAATGTTGGTGCAGTGGGGTCGTGTTGTTGGTGCAGTGGGGTCGCACTACCCAGCACACAGAGCCCAAACCGAGCAGTGCAGGGGGCCGGGGCTCCGCTTCCTGCTGCAGGGACGCGTCCGGCCACCACGCTCGTGCTGCGCTGCTGCGGGCGCAGGCACGCGGGAGCATTTTTCAAAACCAGCCTTTGGATGCTCGCCGTGGGGCCGGGTTGTTAACGTACGAGACGCGTGCCGTGCTGCTGGGTGGGAGCGCGCTCTGCTGGTGCTCCCCCCCCCCCCGAGAGGCACCGTGCAGCAGCACCACGGGGCCGCGCACGCCCCGATGGCTTGGCAGGAGGCCCTGGGGTGCATGGTGGGGGTCCCCGGGGGTCCCCACCCATGGGGTACCCCAGGGAGCTTTGCCTCCGAGGATGCCCTGTGCTTACAGTGGTGCTCTGGTGGGCCCCCATGCCTGGGGGGGTCCCATTCATCCTAAGGGGACCCTGGGGACCCCAACAACCCCCTGGGAGCTCGGGACCTGCACTGCTGAGGATACCCCAGAGACCCTCACCTCCAAGGCTGCCCCGGGGGACCCACGCTTGCAGGGACACCCGGGGGACCTGCAGTGCCCTGGGGGACCCTCACCCTTAGGCATCTCCCAGCCCCCCCAACCCTTGTGATGCCATGGGGGACCCTCACCCATAGGGGTACCCCTGTCCTTGGGGAAACCACCAGCCCCCTGACCCATAGGGATGCTCAGGGGGTGTTGGGGGACACCCCAAAGACCCATAGGGTTGCTCGGAAGGACCACTAAATCCTCACCCATAGGGATGCTCTGGCATGTTCGGAGGGCACCCCAAAGACCCCCCACCCATAGGGATGCTTGGGAGGGTGTGTGCGGGGGGGGGACACACCCCAAAGACCCCCACCCACAGGGATGCTCGGGGGCTGTTGGGGGACACCCCAAAGACCCGCACCCCGCGGCCGCCCCCCTCACCTCGAGGCTGCCGGGGGCGGGCGGAGGGGTCGCTGTTGCCTCCAGCACGGCCCCCCCTTCCCTCACCCCCCCCCGCTCCGCCGCCTTTTGTTCGCCGCCCGTGCGCGTCCCCGCCCGGCGGCGGGGGCGGGCGGAGCCGGGGCTGCAGCCGCAGCCGGGGCCGAGCCCAGCGCCGCGCCGCGGGGACACGGACATGGAGGCCGCGGGGCCGGAGCCGGGCCCCCCGGGGCTGCCCCCACCGCCTCCTCCTCCTCCTCCGCCGCCGCCGCCGCCGCTCCCCGAGAAGAAGAAGCTGCAGCGGGCGCCGTCGCCCGCCCGGCCCAAGGAGGTGCCGGGCTGGTCGCT